>NC_056557.1:11730777-11734914 GCF_013358625.1 Macadamia integrifolia
GTATGAGTATTTAATGAAACTATTGAATTCCAGTGGGTGAAACATAGACAATAGTTTTCTCACAGACAAGATTCCTTCATATCCTCCTGTAAGTGAATTGGAATAAATCAATCCTTACACAAGCAACTTACTCTATCGGGAATAACTGCACATACGGTGATTGGGTGGACTTTGTTGTCCCCCTCCAAGGCTTCCAATATTATTAATCACCTGAGTGTCATGTCCATATCCTATCCATTAGAAAGTAGTGTAGACCATTGGCAATAAAAATCCTGACAACGTCCTATCGGCTCTATTGCGGAGTCATATTACCAACCTCTACATCCACCATTGATAGGGGGTTATGGATATGATCTACCGATTAAGATTCATCCACATCACACATGTTTTTAACATTGAGGGTAATGTTATGGCACATATATAAACATCACATGCATTACAAGGTAAACATCACATTTATAAAAGATGGCAACAATATAAGATAATTAAATGTGGTTATGGGATGAAAAAAACAATGGGAGTAACTAGCCTCAATTTCTCTCACTTAATTAATTATTTAATTAATGTGTAATAAGATAAAATGCATCTTATGCATCAAATGACACAAGCAACTTGTATAAACTTTATTTTTATCATTTTCATGCAAATTTCCATCTCTTCTTCCATCATTGTTGTACAAGGATCTTCACCACTTTCTTCACTTTTACAACAAATTGAAAAACAACCTAAGTCTATACATCTCTTTGTTTAAAGAAACCCCCTTGAAGAAACCAACCCACCATTTGGGCTGCTCAAGGGGTGGAGTACATATATTGATAAAAAAGAATAAGAGGAGAAAAAGAGAGGGAGAAAGCAAATCCACATCACATTAATCTTATACCATATGATATCCATTACATCTCATGTAATAATAAATAATTTTTCCATCTACAAGATTTAATTTCCAATCCCATAACCACAATGCATCGAATGATATGGTTCTTCAATATGTAATATGGAATTAACAATTAATTAATCATATTTTTAATAATTAATTAATTTATTAGGATTTCACATCTCACTTGTGTACAAGTAGAAGCTTCTAAACCATTAAAGTGCCCAGATCATATTATTATACAAACTAATATGATGTGGGCCCCACTAATCTTACTAGGGTATCTATATAGCTAATAATGTTTAATATTAGTTTATAATAGCCTTATTGGCTCCTTTGTACCGTACAAGGAACCTCACCAAAATCCCAAGAGAAATTGGCTTTAAATTAACAATTTCATAAATTATTAACTTAGAGTTTTTAGGTTAATGCACTAATATTAGTTATTAGAGTTTGAGTTGGTCCAACCAATTGGGTCAAATCAACTTGGTTCAAATTCTGGTCTGGGCTTAATGGGTTAGTTCAAAAGTTCAAACCCATATGGGTACTTAAACTATTTAAAACAGACCCATAATAAAAATTAGAGAGAGATGGGGAAGGAAATTACTTTCTGCACCCATCCTGTTCCTCTATTTCAATAATATCAAACCCTATTTAGCATATGCTTTTAACAAAAAAAAAAAAACATTCAACAAGTTAAGGTGTAAAGCATAACCGCAGTCCGCAGCAGCCGTTGCCATCGGCCGGGGTTATAACCGCAGCCTCGTCCACGGTCGCAGCTGCAACCAAAAAGTAAAATGCCATTAAAAACAAAGGTAATGATTGCCCAATGTTATGGTACGTTTCATTCACATAAAAGATTTTGAAAAAATAAAATAAAGTAAAACATATAGGTTTAAGTGATACGACCCACTTTAATCCCTTTTTATTTATTTTTAATCACAAATAGTTGAAACCATCACTCAAAAACGATTGAAAAAACGAAATAAGGTACTGTTCATATATGATGAACAGGCACTGCTAACCACCTTTTTTTTTATTTTTTTTTATTAAACTTATTGAAAAACTTGATCGGTTAACAGTAGTCCTAAAAGTTAACAATAACCGTGATTTTGTTAATCTAATAAATATTACTATTTGAATCCATTAACTCTTAATAGAGTTATATTGAAGAACCAAATCACTGTATGCACAATCAATGTTTCAAAAAACAAGAGTGAGGCTTTGATTCCAATTGTTGGTGGAAACTCAATCACGCAGTAAAAGAGATCGGATTGGGATTCCTTGAGATCAAAATCATTGTACAAACAAAAAATTAATTAGTAAGAATGAAACAACTTACCTTAGAACCGCAAGTGAAGGTCCTCCTCTTGATAATAGCTTTTCAACAACTGAGCAATGAAAGGAATCGACCCCTTCAACTCTTTGAATGAATCGGAATCTCCAATACTTTAACACACACTTTCTCTTTCTATTTAGGGAGGGTATATAGATAGACAACCTTACCCCATTTACGGAGAGGCTAGTTTCCAAGACTCGAACCCACACCACTGCGTAGGTGGAAAAAGCCCTTTGCCATTGCTCCAAGAAACCATTTAATCAAATTATAATGACAATATAATCCAATTATATCTTATCCACTTCTATAAAAAAGGATAACTAACCATTTAATATTCTTAAATTTTGTTATGCATAATTAAGCCCATTAATTTGCATATAAGATCTTTCATTTTTCTAATATCACATAATGAGCTATAGGACATGCAATTCAAAACTGTCTAACTCCAACTCATTGTACATGTCTGTTTTGATAAGTCAATTATTTATTTTTTTACTCCATTGCATGATTTGACTGATGTTTCTTTGAAGGTTTGATAATGGTGAAACTTGGCATAACTGTGGACTGGATCATAAGTGAGAGTGAGAGAGGCGAATTGGGTTCCCTCCCATGGGAACCCATTGGCAGTTGGTGATAGAAATTGGAGGGGGCATGAAGGTAACGGTGGACTGGATCTTTGGTCTGGTGATCCTTTTCTTCTTGTGGAGTCTCATCTTATTCCAGGATGAGTTCTGCAGCATGGTCATGCGATTGAAGAAGGGGTTGGAAGAGATCTTGGTGATGAAGCACCAGCAAACCTTTTACCAGGAAGACCTAGGTCTTTTGCTGATGCTGTGGGAGGACGTGTTCTTCCTTCAATAGAAAATCTTCCCTCTCCAGTGAGGATTGGAAATCTGACCAGTATCAAAATTCCGCAGGCGGCGTATGTGAGACAGATGGAGAAACATAAGTTCGCGCTTCTAGGAAGAATCAATTTCAGAGCAATTTCTATGGATGTTTACGATCAGTGGTTCGTGCTTCTTGGGCGATCGAAGATGCGGTAGTGCTGAAATCTTTGGGCAAAGGTTTCGTACTATTTCGGTTTCATTTGGAGGCTGATATGATGGCTATTTGGAAACGTGGCCCGATCAGGGTTGAAGGTCAACTTATTCATTTTCGAAGATGGAGGGCTGAATTCAAGGTTGATGATGAGGAAATCACCCATCGTTTAACGTGGGTGAGATTTCCGAACCTACCACAGGAATATTGGGATGAGGAAATTCTCCTATCCATGGCGAAGGTGGTGGGACGACCTATTGGAATTGATCGACGAACGCGAGACTCTTCTTTTGGTCATTTTGCGAGAGTGTGTGTAGATGTCGATGATTCACAGCCAAGAGTGGAGGAGATTTTTGTTGAATGGGAGCATCTGAATGCTCTGGATTTATTTATTTTTAAGCAGGTGGTGGAGTTTGAAGACCCACCAACTAGGTGTGCATCTTGTCGGCGATTTGGTCATCGGGTGGATGCTTGTACGGCAAAAGATCGTCCCTTGGTTAGGGAGGCTCGAGTTCCTGGAGTGAATTATGTTGATCTAATGTGGCTGGCCATCAACAACGAAGGGTGTAGAGGCCGCGGGTGGCAGCGGCGGTGGTGGAAGACCCAATTCGTTTGAATGATGCTGATGTGGCGGATAACACCAACTTAGGAAGGCAAGATTTGGTGGGCTCTAATTTGGTTCCTTCCGTTGGGGGATTTAATATTTCTTTATCTCCAAGAGAGATTATAGGAGCTAATAAGGGTCAAGAAGAAATGGAGTACGTTGCAAATTCAGGTGAGGATTTGAATGATGCTGATGTGGGGAATGGAGTTAGTGGGTCTCCAAAATTCATGCTTAATAGGGACGGTCGGGTCTTGGAGCTTGGACAAATGGGTTCTCCTTCTA
>NC_056557.1:11735014-11781567 GCF_013358625.1 Macadamia integrifolia
GCATCCAAGAAATACATTAGAAACTTGAAGATCTTTTTGGATTGTTACCAAAATTGTTCTGGGTAATTTTTCAATCTTGAAAAGAGCAAACTTTTCTTGTGTTGAATTCCTCCAATCAAGAAGCAGTGGCTAGTAGAGGAATTAAATATTCCTACATGCAATTTTCCAACCAAATATTTGGGAGTGGATATCTTTCATGGTAGAGTTAAGCGCGATCTTCTTCTCCCAGTGATGGACAAATTAAAAGCAAACTTGAAGGTTCGAAGGGTAAGCTTCTTTCAATGGCTGGTTGGGTTGATTTAGTAAAATCAGTTATCTCTGGAATGCCCCTGCATAGCTTCTCTATCTATTGGTGGCTTTCCCTTGTGATTAAATGTCTAGAACAATAAACGTGAAACTTCATCTGGAAAGGGGAGATAGACATCTCCAAAGCTATCACTGTCAGATGGGATCAGGTATGCAAACCAAAGAAGGAAGGCGGCCTTGGTCTAAGAAGACTTAGGGATGTGAACATGGCCTTGATTGAAAAGCTCGCTTGGAAAATTAAAAATGATGATTCGCAGCTGAGTTCTTTGATTAGAGCTAGATTTATTTCTAGTTTTGGAGCATTTAAAAGTGGCTATAAAAAATCCCGTATTTGGTCGGGAGTGAAGAGACTATGGTCTTTTGTGATAGAAAATGAAAAATGGTTTATTGGCAATGGGCATAGAATTGATTTTTGGCATGATAACTGGTGGGGCAAAAAGCCTATTAGAGAGCTTGCTGAGCTGTCAGATGAGGTTTTCTCGCCTCTCAACCACTCTGTAGCTGATTTTATAGAGACCGACCAGTGGTTTCTTCCTCATGTTGATTCTACTACGCTGAAGGATGATTTTGTAATTATTAAAGAGATTAAGGTGCCCTCCTCAAATTCAAATGATCGCTGCCTATGGGGTCTTGATACGATGGGGGTGTTCTTTGTGAAGTTTGCCTGGGAGGACGTCAGATCCCAGTCTCCTACAGCTCCCTGGGCGGGGCTCATTTGGAGTAAATTCCATCCCCCGAGACTCTCCCTGTTGGGATGGCGATGGGTCTATGGCAGATTCCCTACTGACGACATGATTTAATATAAAGGCATCCCTCTCACTTCTAGATGCGAGCTGTGTGGTGCGTCTTCTGAATCCTTTGCCCATCTCTTTTTTGAGTGTGATTTCTCTATTGGAGTTTGGAAAGGTGTTCTAGATTTTTTTTAATTTTTCTTAGCCAAGTTGCAACTCCTCAGATGCTCTTATTGCTTGGTGGAAGAATAAAGCTCAAGGTTGGTGCTTGTAAAACCTCTGGGAGGTTGGTTTTTTCTCTGTAATCGATGCTATCTGGTACGAAAGAAACCAGAGAAGATTTGAGGGGAATGCTCGCAGTCATGTCATGATTATTTGTGCCATTCGAGGGGAAATTGGATTCATATGCTCCCATATGAAAGTCTCTCCTAGAAATGCAGCTGATTTGATAATTTGCAGATAGTTCAACCTCTCCACTTCCCCTCACAATGAGCGATCTATATTGGAGGTGCACTGGTGCAAGCCTTTCCCTTCCTGGATTAGGCTAAAGGTGGATGCTCACTTGGCAATCTAGGAAGAGCTGGTGGAGGCAGAATTTTTAGAGATCATGATGGCAGGAAAATTCACTGCTACAATTTTATCTTGGGAATTTCAACCAATTTCTTAGCAGAGATTTGGAGTATCATCAAAGGTATGTGTTTGGCTGGGGAAATGAACATCAATCGTCTGTGGATTGAGTCAGACTCTTCGGAAGCGGTCTTCAATTTTCAGCATAGACTCATTCCCTGGTTTATCCTTCAGAAATGGTCTACACTTTCAAAGTTCCTTAACTCCATTGAATGGAAGATATGTCACTTCTTCAGAGAAGCAAACCCTGTGGCTGACTTTTTGGCCAAGGATGCGGCAAAGGCAGGGATCGACAATGATGATGTGCAGCTCCCCTCTCATGCAGCTAGAGAGTTGCAATTAGACATTGATGGTCGCTCTGGATTTAGATTCCTGAACACTTTGAGATAGCGGCTCTGAGCCTCTACTGATGGCATTGCCGAAGGTGGAGCCTCTTAGCTTGCTCTTGTAATATATTTTTATTTTTATATTCCATTAATACAATCTGATCTTCCAGCAAAAAAAATATTATAATGTGTAAATACCCAAATTTTGTTTGGTTTTGATTGTTGTAATCATTGGTTCATATGTTGGAACTAGAAAGTAACCAAGTCCCAGCTCGGTTCTATTCCCTAGATTCGAATTGTAACTATATTCTGCTCGGTTTGATTTGGTTTTGAATCTTTGGTTTTGAACTGGTTTTGATTTTTGGTTTCAATTCCGATTTGACACCCTTATATTGGTCTTGGTGAATGTACATGCAACGAATCCATATGTCGCACGTCTAGGCAGCTATGGACACTTCCTGGGCGATGACCTCTATGGAGAGGAGCCAAATCCATTTGGACAAGAGGGAATGCAAGCGGACAAGGTTGTCACATTCCCTCCACAGCCTGCGTGCAATCAAGGCCTTGGAGGGAGTTTTCGGGGAAAAAACTGGAATAAGGTAAGTAGGGAGTGGATAAAGATTTTCATACTTTCTATACAATAGGGTTGGGAGTGGGTAAGAGAGATGGTAGGTGGAAGTGGTGAGGTTGATGGAAGAGATTTTGGTGATGAGATTGAGAATGATGGAGGGGCTGGTGAGAACCCAGATCGAGGACCTGTGTTGCATGATTCAATTGCTAATGGAGAACGGGGATCTGGTCCTAAGCGTTCATATGCTAAAGCTGTAGGAAATGCTTCCTGGCCGGCGATGGACTCTCTCCCAGAACCTATTCAAACTGGAAATATCAGAAGGATTATGATTCGGCAAAGCGACTATGAATCAAAGAGGCAAGCCTACAGATTTGCTCTTATAGGAAGAGTCAACTTCAAGCTGATCTCACTAGATGCGCTGCGCCTCGAGGCCGCTGAAAAGTGGAACCTGAGCAAAGGAGTGATCATGCATCCACTAGGTAAAGGTTTTTTCATTTTTCAGTTCCACTGTGAAGGGGATAAGGCTGCTATTTGGCGAAGATCCCCCATAAAGATTGGAGAACAATTGATCCGTTTCCAACACTAGAAGCTGGATTTTAATTTACATGAGAAGCAGGTCTGGATGAAACTCGTTTGGATTCGTTTTCCAAACCTCCCATTGGAATACTAGCATGAAAATGTCCTCCTCTCCATTGAGAAAGCAGTTGGTAGACCTATTGCTTTAGATCGTCAAACCAAGTTAGGTCTGATGGGGCACTTTGCGAGGGTTGTGGAAGTGGACGCTTCTGAAAATGCCTCCAGAATTGAAGAAGTGCAATTAGAGCGGCTGGAACCTGGTACTATAAAAATATCTGGTTTTAGGCAAAAGGTGGTTTATGTGGATGGCTTTGCTCACTGTGGTTTTTGCAAAAGGTTGGGTCACAGTGTGGGGAAATGCCAATCAAAGAAGTTTGAGGAAGAGAAGCAAGTGGCCATTGATATATATTTCCATGGATGATATTAGTAAGGAGGCCGGCATATCATGGAATCTCAAGGGAAGAGTTAAGATGACACCTATGGGGAAGGGGCATATCCTCTTTCAATTTGATCGGGAATTCGATATGGTGGCGATGTGGAGACAAAGTTTGACTAGGAGGCCAGGTGATTAGATTCCAACCTGGAAGCCTGATTTCGACATTAATGCAAAGAACATCTCAACCAAGCTTATGTGGATCAGGTTCCCACACCTCCCACATGAGTATTGGCATGAGAAAATACTGTCATCCATGGAAAAAGCAATAGGCAGGCCGGTAGAGCTGGACAGACGCACTAGGTCTGTTGGGATGAGAATTTTTACGAGGGTCCAAGTTGAGGTGGAGCTAGGAGCAAAGCGACTAGAGGAAATTCATGTGGAAAGGAAGCAGCCAAGTACAGGTGATATTTTTTGGCTCAAGCAGGAAATTGTGTACGAGGATGGCCTGAGTACATGTGGGTTCTATAAGAGGGTTGGGCACATGATTCATGAGTATAGGGAGAAGAATGGAATGGAGGTTAGGGAACAAGAGCAGCGGCGAACGAGCTTACCAGGGGCGGATTCCGACAAGGATGGCAGTGATGATCGGAGGTCAAATGCAGCCCCAGTAAGGAATATTGCCAACTCGGGTGACTCTTCTGCCCATACGAGATTTCCAAATCTTTCCACATCTGGCCAGCCAATTAGAGAGAAGATTGAGCGCCCCATGGAGTGTGAAGAAGGTAATGGACAAATCCATATTGACTTACCTATTTTGAGGAATTCGGTTATGGAAGGGAATACTCCCAACTTGGTTAGGAATAATTCCAAAAATTCTATGGAGATTAAGGGAGGCGAGAGTGGGTCTCTTGGTGGGTTGGATGATGGGTATACATGTGGGTCAGTGGCTGGGTCATATGAAGATACTGATGTTAAGCCTGAGTTAGAAGGTGTTCAGACACTCTGCTCCTTGGGAATGGACATGACGGACTCTGTTCAGGGTCATGAGACTGTCCACGTGCTGCAGGAGGATAGAAGACATGGGCAAAGTGATTCTACTGGCAGTGGTAGGGGTGGTCAAGCTACATCTCAACACAGCGGAGGTCGTAGAGCCACTCGCAGATAAGGAAGAAGAGCTCTGAAAAATTTGGTGCATCAGGAGCAGGTGATCACCAACTTCAGCCTATTCAAGGGCAAGGCGGAACTGCGATTGTGTGTCATAGTGACGTTGAGCTTCTGGACAGTGTTCTCTGTGAGAGGGAAGTGGCTGTTAGCGAGGCTGCAAGAGAGAAGAAGGGAAAACAGTTGCTCAACATGGAGCAGACTTTCCGAAAGTTTGACTGTATTACTGTCGCTAAAAAATAATTGATGTTAGTCCTCTTTTGGAATATTAGAGGGATGAGAAAGTCAGTTGCGAGGCCGGCTTTGTGTAATATTCTAAGGGAAAAGAAGCCTGATATATTGTGTATAGCCGAGCCTATGGTGAAGGTTGAGGCATTTCCAAAATTATTCTTTAGTAAGCATGGTTTCGATTTGGAATTTATTTATAATGACAAAGATGATATATGTCCCAATCTCTGGGTGCTGTGGCGCAGGGGTGTCAGGAAGCCGCTGGTTATGGCTTTGTCTGAGCAACAAATTACCATGTCTTTTCAATGGTCATAGAATGATTTTGTATTGACAGTGGTTGATGCAAAGTGCTTCGCACTGCTCGGAGGTCTCTGTGGTCTGAGTTGGTGGTGGTTTATCCTGGGCCAAGCGTTCCATGGATGGTGGTTAGTGATTTGAACATGACCCTACTATCCCACAAAAAGCAGGGCCCTGGGAGGTTTAATTTGGGGTCGACGGTGAACTTTGGTGCAATGATGGACGTTTGCTCTCTGATGCAAATTCCTTCCCAAGGACAAAAATTTACTTTGTCCAATAATAGAAGGAGGGGAAATGTTTCTGTTGTTTTGGACCACAATTTCTGCAATGATGCATTGATTTCCATGTTTTAGGATTGCCATCAAGTGGTGCTGCAAAGGGTGGCATCGGACCATTCCCCCATTTTGGTGGTTTGTGAGGCATCTGAGAGGCCTCGGAATTGCCCATTCAGATTTCAAAGGTTTTGGGTAGAGCATGAGTCTTTCTTTAGTACTGTGAAAATGTCTTGGGATGAGGAAGCCAGAGGATGTCCTATGGTGGTAGTGGTTCAAAAATTAAAAAGGTTGAAAGAACTGTTGCAGCCCTGGGCTAAAGCCAGTTTTCCAAACTTTAACTTGGAGCTGGAGGAGGCTAAGAAGGGTATGGAGGAGGTGCAATGGGAAATTGAGATTCATGGTGTATCTGACTCTCTTTTTTCCTTAGAAGCGGATGCAAAAACAAGATACCTGATGGCTTTAGAAAATTATGAAAAGCTGTGGGCCAAAAAATCCCGAATTAGATAGAGGCTGCAGCGTGACAGATGCTTAAAATTTTTTCATATCTCTACAAAGATGAGGAGGATGAGATATACCATTCGAGTTATTCAAAATCAGGAAGGGGTGCTGATTTCAGATAAAGCTCATATGAAAGAGCATGTGGTTGGTTTCTATGAAAATTTCCACAAGGTTGTGCCTCTGCAGGACCACATGGAGATTCTAAACTGCATTCCCACGGTTTTGGAGGAGGCTGATAGGACCAACTTGGATAATGTGCCCTCGGAGGTGGAAATTAAAGGTGCGGTGTGGGACCTTGACCCTGAGAGTGTTTCGGGTTCGGATAGATTCCTTGGAACATTTTACAAGGTATGTTGGGATATAATTGCTCAGGATGTGTGTAATGCAGTCCAATATTTTTTTTCTCTTCTAATTTTATGCCTTATGGGATAAACAACAATTTTTTGGTTTTGATCCCGAAAGTGGAGGGGGGGTGTCCTCATTGGATAAATTCAGACCATTGTATATGAGAAATTTTTTATGTAATGTTATTTCAAAATTTATGGCGATAAGACTATCGAAAGTGCTGCCCAGTATTATTTCAGAAGAGCAGGGTGATTTCCAAAAGGGAAAGATTGTACACACAAATATCACCTTGGCATCGGAACTGGCCAACATGATGTTCAAATCAACGAGAGGAGGAGGAATGGGGTTGAAAATTGATATCCAAAAAGAATATGAAACTATTTCATGGAATTTTCTATTTCATGTATGAAGTTTGGTTTCTCAGAGAGATGGATTGCTCGGATTCATCAACTTCTCCAAATTGCTAGATTATCGATCCTTCTGAAATGGTGGATCAGTGGGCTATTTTGCTGTTGAAAGGGGGCTACGGCAAGGGACCCAATCTTACCTATGCTCTTTATTATAGCAGAGGAAGAGCATTGGAGAGGTCTGTTTGAGCTTGGTGCAAGGAAGAAAATGAAAGCTCTAAATGGTCTTTGTGGTGTTGCTACTTTGGGTCATAGCTTGTTCACGGACGATATCTTTATTTTTTCGAATGTCTCAATCAGGTATGTAAAGAATCTAAAGAATTTTCTTTCTAGAAGCCAGGAGTTTTCAAGGCAACGGATTAATTTTGAAAAAGGAATGTTGTTCCTTGGATCTCTCCCTGCCCAAAGGAAACAATTATTGAGGAGCTAGGAATTCCTTTGTGTAATTTCTCTACCCAGTACTTGGGTGTGGATATTTTCAAGGGAAGAGTGAAGAAGGAGTTTTTACTTCCAATTATGGACAAGGTTAAATCCTGGCTTGCGGGGTGGAAAGGGAAATTATAGTCTATGGTTGGGAGGGTGGAGCTTGTGCGCTCTGTCATTTTTGGGATGCCTAACAATAGTTTTGTAGCCTATTGGTGGCCATCGAATTTGATTGCAGTTATGGAGTGATGGATGAGAAATTTCATATGGACTAGGGAAGCTGACACTGCTAAGAAAATTGTTGTTAATTGGGACATGTGTTGTAGACCAAAGGAGGAAGGTGGTTTAGGGCTGAGAAGACTAAGAGACATGAACAAGGCAATGCTGGGTAATATGGCATGGAGAATTAAACATGACGAATCTTTGGCTTGTAGATTCTTGAGAACGAGATTTTTGAAGGGGGACGGTTATTTTAGAAGAGGCCATAAGTCGTCTTCGATATGGCCCGGTATCAAGAAGATGTGAAGATTCATCTCGGCTAATGAAAGATGAATGATTGGAAATGGGAGAAAATTAATATCTGGTCTGATAGATGGATTGACTCTGTCCATGAGATTGCGGAGGTGGAGGACATGGCTGAACGTCCCAATGTTGGAAAAGTTGCTAGTTTTATTCATAATTATCAGTGGAGAATGCCAAAGGTTCAATCTTCTTTACTAAATGATATTTTTGACATGGATAAAATATTAAACTTCCTTAGTATGATTGTGAGGATGTATGTTTATGGAGGGGTTCTCTAGATGGAGCTTTTACCTAAAAATCGGCATGGGAGGATATTAGGATTCGCAATCCTAAGGTCCCTTGGTCCTCTATCGTCTGGTGCAAAAAGCTGTAGCCTAGGATGTCTATTTTTGGATGGCGGATAGTCTATGGGAAGCTACCCATGGATGATGCGGTGCGGAAGAGGGGAATTGCTCTTGTCTCAAAGTGCAATTTATGTGGTGTGGAAGCTGAAACTATCGACCATATCTTTCTTCAATGCCCATTCTCTGCAGAGATATGGAGATTTTTTTTTGCATGTTTCAATGTTAGATGGACGTTTCAAGGATCCTTGACCACGTTTTTTCAATGGTGGAAAATGATGCATAATCAATTCTGCTACAAAGAAGCTTGGGCAATGGGGCTGGTCATTGTTGCTAATAATATATGGCGTGAGAGAAATAGGAGGCATCATGATGATAGACTGAGATATCCCAAGTATGTTGGTCAAATGATTATTGATGAAACAAGGTACAACAGGCCTAATACCAAAGGTGAAGTTAGAACTGTGGCGGATATGATGTGTTGTAGGAATTTGGGTTTGAGTATACAAGCCACTCCCTCTAGACCGATCTTAGAGGTTTTCTGGTGTAAGCCCCATGTAAACTGGGTCAAGCTGAATTTTGATGGAAGCTCTATGGGTAATCTGGGTCAAGCAGGAGCGGGAGGAATTTTTGGGATCATATGGGCAAAGTGATGGGATCCTACAAAATTTTTGTGGGTGTCACTGGCGTTTTTGAAGCTGAGATGGAAGGGTTAATTGAAGGCCTAGTGCGTGCTAGAGATATGGACATAAACAACCTATGGGTGGAATCTAACTCTAGTGCAGTGGTAATGCTTGTGCTTCAAAATAAGGTTTTTTGGTTCGCTGCACGGAGATGGTCCTTTCTGAAACCATATCTGAATAGGATTACCTGGAAAATTACCCACACTTTAGAGAGGCAAATACAATTGCTGACTTTCTAGCTAGAGATGCAGCAAAGACTGGGCTATCATGTTGAAATATAGCATTTCCAGCTCATATTGTAGATCTGCTTAGCAGAGATGCTGATGGAAGACCCTACTGCAGATTTGTTTAAGGCGATTCCCCTCCCCCTACTGATGGCAATGCCGAAGGTGGGGGTTTGAAAATTGGGTATGTGGTTCATGTTTTGTTGTCTCTTATTTGTTTTTTACGAATGTTTAATACTATTACCTTTTAGCGGAAAAAAAATTTGAAAATTTCACTTCCCTTTCCTTCAATTTCTTTTGCAATTAAACAGAGCTGTAGGCAATATACCATTGTGGCTGCGACTAATATTTCTCTATGAGATAACTAGTAGTCTAGCTCACAAAAACTCCTTGCTTTCAGTCTCCCATCAGCAAATAAAAGAAAATAACTTCTCAACAACCGCAGACAAAGAAGAATTAAACAACCTTTTGGTACATAAATAAATGAATTTTTCAATGACTGTCATTGAGGAATGATCATCCATGACTCCATGGATGAAAATAAGGGTGGTCTAATTGACAATCGCTACGAAACAACAATTAATGGGAAAATCAAGGACTTTGATCTATTGAAAACTAAGATCTATTGAAAACTAAGTATGTATTCTCAAGCATTGTCATTGAGGAAGAACATATATGGAGTCACATATCTCCCAATCTCATACAAAATAAAGACTTTTCTTTCTGTTAAATCAAGTAACAACTGCACATATCCTTGGTCTTGTTTGATCCCTTTAAAATAGTGTATTTCAATATTTGTCACTATAAGCATGGAAAATCCGCTTCTATAGAACCACATATCTCTCTTACTCCAATATTTTCTTTCAAGAAACAAAGAATTTGTTTGACCTCTTGGAAACAAAAGTAGTTTGATCAATGCCTATCATCAAGTGGGAATGTATTATCTATCCATCAAAACTAGTGTAATCCTAGTGATAGTCATAGTGCATAAATACATGCATGAATAATTAGGAAGAAGCAAAGGCTTCAAACTCTTTCCCTGGAAATACGTCTGTTGTCTAAACAAGAACTATCCATGCTTTTGTGGATGGAATAGGTGTTGTCTAGGTGGTGTTTTTAGTCCAATGATAAGGTACAAATGTTGTGACCTTGTGGTCAAGTGATCGAAACAGTCTCTCGATACTCTTGAGGTGAAACTGTGTAGTTCAAGTCCTCCCCGGATCTCGCATATCGGAACCCTCATGCACTAGGTGTGCCCTGTTAGATCAAACACTAAGAAATACGAAAATAAATTGACAAAAGATCCGTACGACACAGATATTTAGTGAGGTTCACACACTAGTGTGGTGTGCTACGTCCTTGGGCGAAGAAGATGTTTCTCTATGCAGAAAAGAGATTACACCCAAGCAGCGGCGAGAAAACTGACCCTGAAATCCAAGCTTGAAAAACCCCCCAAAATACAATGCCTTTCTCAACAAACAACAGTACATTATATACTCAAGTCACAGGTCGACCAATCGGGTTGCAATTGATCCTGTTGAAACCCTCTGCTTCCATCACAGATCTCAGAAAACTTTCCATTCGGGTCGCCACCAAAATATGTCAGTGTAGGCTAATCTTCAAAACGGGTCAAGATTTTGAGACAAACTTAACAAATCTCCACTTTGGCTGAATTCTCCTCCAACAAAAAAACAAATAGCTAAAATCTTCATCTTCTCCAATAGCCCTCCAAAGGGCTGAACTCAAATACGGCAAACACCAAGTAAGTTCAAGGAATGCTCGAACCTACCAACACACAAAGGCTTAGTCAACATATCAGCTGGATTGTCTTCATTACCAATCTTCAACACTTGAATATTACCTTGAGCAATTATCTCTTTGATAAAATGATACTGAACATCAATGTGCTTTGTCCTCTCATGATACATCGGATCTTTAGTGAAGTGAATAGCACTCTGGCTATCACAATAGACAACAGTCACCCCATGATCCATGCTGAGTTCTCCCAACAAACCTCTAAGCCAAATAGCTTTTTAATTGCCTCAGTCACTGTCATATACTCTGCTTCAGTAGTAGATAATACAACTGTAGCCTATAAAGTAGCTTTCCAACTAACCGTACTTCCTCCAAGAGTAGATACATAGCCTGTGAGTGACCTCCTCTTGTCCAGATCACCTCATAATCTGAATCATCATAACCAGATAAACTATCACCATTCCTCCCAAACTCCAAACAAACACCAGAGATCACTTTCAAGCACCCAAGTATCCACTTCACTGCTTCCTAATGAGCTTTACCTAGATATGACAAATATCTGCTCACCACACTGATAGCTTGTGAAATGTCAAGACGAGTGCAAATCATAGCACACATAATGGAGCCAACTGCACTAGAGTATGGAACACGTGACATGTACTCCACCTTTTCATCTGTCTTAGGTGATAGAGCAGCTGAAATTCTAAAATGAGATGCAAGAGGAGTACTTACAGGTTTGGCACCTTTCATGCCAAAACAATTCAATACCTTCTCAGTGTACTTTTGTTGAGATAGCCACAGCTTCCCTGCTTTTCTATCCCTCTTGATCTCCATACCAAGGATCTTCCTTTCTGCCCCCAAATCTTTCATCTCAAATTCAGAATTTAATTGTTCCTTCAACCTGTTGACATCATTCCTGTCTTTTGCTGCAACCAACATATTATCAATATAAAGCAGCAAATATATGAATGACCTATCAAAGAGCTTTCTGAAATAAACACAATAGTCATATTAACACCTGCAGTATCCAAAACTAGTCTTAACTGAATTAAACCTTTATACCACTATTTAGGGGACAGTTTCAAACCATATAGAGACTTCTTCAACAAACATACATGGTCCTCCTTAACTTCAATAATGAAACCTTCAGGTTGATGCATATAAATTTGTTCTTCTAGTTCACCATGTAAGAATGTTGTTTTCACTTCAAGTTGCTCCAACTCCAAATCATGCATAGCAACTAAAGCAAGTAGGATATGAATAGAACTATGCTTAACAATAGGTGAGAAAACATCATTAAAATCAATTCCTTGTACCTGACTGTAACCCTTTGCAACCAACCATGCCTTGTACCTAGTATCTTCAACACCTGACACAAATTCCTTTTTCTTGAAGACCCATTTGTAGCCAACAATTTTCTTCCCTGTTCTTGACTTGACAAGCTTCCAAGTCTGATTTTTATGAAGATATTTCATCTCCTTATTCATGGCAATCAACCATTTTGTAGAATTAATTGAAGTAACAGCTTTAGAATATGTCATAGGCTCACTATTTTCAATTGTATGTGCAACAGACAATACATAAGCAACAAATTAAGCATGCCCATACTTTTGTGGTTGTCTAATATTCCTCCTTGGTCTATCATTGACAATATTGTACCGTTCTTCTTCTTGATTCTCTTGAGCATCATCTCCTTTAGTAAAAGTAGGCAGCTGAACTAAAGGAAATTGTGCTTTGTTTGAATATGAACAACCAATTTCAAACTCCACTTTCTCTCTAGATTTTTCTTGACCTTCATCACAATAAACATGAGCTTCTTTCCTAGGATGGAACATAGCAGATTCATCAAAAGTAGCACCTCTACTAATAAGAAATTTTGGAGACTTTGGATCTGGACGCCACAACCTGTATCCTTTCACTCCAAATCCATTCCAAGAAAAATGCATTTCTTAGCCCTAGGTTCCAACTTCCCTTCTTTCTCATGTGCATAAGCAGGACATCCAAATACTTTTAAATTTGAGTAGTCTGCAGGCTTACCTGACCAAACTTCCTCTAGAGTCTTGCACTCAATAGTTGTACAAGGAGATCGATTCATCAACAATGTTGTTGTGTTAACTGCTTCTACCCAGAACTCTTTGCCCAATCCTGCATTTGATAACATACATCTTACTTTTTCTAACAATGTTCTATTTATACGCTTTGGCACTCCATTCTGCTATGATGTTTTAACAACTATATGGTGTCTTACAATACCTTTATTTTTTACAGAACTCATTAAAGTCACATTCACATAACTTTAGGCCATTATTGGTTCTCAATCTCTTAATTTGTTTACCGGTCTGCTTCTCAAGCAAATTCTTCCACTGTTTGAAAGTAACAAATATTTCATTTTTATGCTTCAATAGACTCAAACCTTTCTAGAGAAATCATCAATGAAAGTAAGCAAGTACCTTGCACCAGCCCCCTTTGAAGCAACCCTGGAGGGCCCCCATAGGTCTAAATGAATGTAGTCTAAAGTTCTCTTAGTACTGTGAATAGCAGTACTGAAACTGACTCTCTCCTGCTTCCCAAACGCACAATGTTCACAAAACTCCATTTTTCCTGTACTCTGACCACACAACAAACCTCCTTTACTTAATAATGTCATCCCACTTTCACTCATATGACCTAACCTCATGTGCCATAAATTTGTGACATCTGATTCAAACATAGATGATGAAGCTGCTGCAACAAACCCTGTGACTGTAGTACACTGCAACACATACAAACTGCCAATCTTAATTCCTTTCATCAACAAGAGAACACCCATGACTCCACCTTCAGCTGTATATTTGCACCCATTTAAATCAAGAGTACCTAAACTAATGAGATTCTTCTTCAAATCAAGGACATGCCTAACATTAGATAAAGTTCTGACAATACCATTATACATCTTGATCCTGATCGCTCTCATTCTAGTAGTCCTTCAAGAGGCATTATTTCCATCAACACAACTCCATCTCAAATTGATTCGTATGTGAGAACCATTCATGATTGGGATACATATGGTAGGAATAATCAGAGTCAAGAATCCACTCATTTTATTATCTGACTCTGTCATCAGTCATTAAAAGCATATCAAACCCACTCTCATCTTCAGCAATACTAGCTTCTACAGAATCATCTCTCTTCTATTGATTTTGGACACCACCACCTACTTTCTGCTTATTTAAAAGCTTATAGCATACAGATTTAATATGCTCCTTTTTCTTACAGTAATTATAGGTTAAATTCTTGTGCTTAGATTTTGATCTAGCCTTCTTTTTGTCATCCTCTGAACGCCTTTCATTTGTTCTCCCTCTAGCTACCAAACCAATACCATTAGATGTATTTATAGGCGTCAACTCATCATCAATCTTCTGCTAACTTTGTAGATTCATTTTGACATCTTCAACAGAGATTGTCTCTCTACCATAAATCATGGTATCCCTAAAATGCTTATAAGATGGAGGTAGAGAACATAACGATAATAGAGTCAAATCTTTATCATCTATTTTAACATCTATCATTTTAAAATCAGTAACAATAGAATTAAACTCAGGTATATGGGATTTAATAGAAATATCTTCACCCATATGTATATAGTTGTTGCTTCAATCTCAACCTATTAGTTAGGGATTTGGTGAGATAGAGATTCTCTAACTTCACCCATAATTCTACAGCCGTTTTCTTTGAGAGAACTTTCTGTAGAACATCATTTGAAAGATACAATTGAATAGCTGAAAGAGTTTTATCATCCAACTCGTTCCAATCATCATCGGTCATAGTTGCAAGTTTCTTTACCTTTCCAAATAGGGTTTTCTTCAAACCCTACTGTGTAAGAACAATCATCATTCTAACTTTCCATAGACTAAAACTGATGTTACCGTCGAACCTATCAATACCGTATTTCATTGAAGAAGACATAGATCGAAGTAACCCAAACCTCTGATACCAGTTTGTTAGATCAAACACCAAGAAATATGAAAATAAGTAGATAAAAGATCTATATGACATAGAGATTTAATGGGGTTCACACACCAGTGTGGTGTGCTACGTCCTCAGGAGAATAAAAAGATGTTTCACTATACAAAAGAGAGATTACACCTAAGCAGCGGCGAGAAACTCGCCCTGAAACCCTAGCTCGAAAAACCCCCCAAAATACAATGATTTTCTCAACAAGACAACAGTACATTATATACTCCAAGTTGCGGGTCGACCCATCGAGTCGCAGCCTATCGGCCCAACCACTCTGCTTCCATCACAGATCTTAGAAAACCTCCCATTCGGGTCGCCACCAAAATATGTCAGAGCGGGTCAATCTTCAAAACGGGTCAAGAATTCGAGACAAACTTAACACGCCCTTTTTTAATAGATGTGTAGTCTAATTGGCAATTAATAAAGCTGCATTTATTTCTCTATAAAATATTTTATGGGAGATGGAAATAATTAATATATAATAAAACTAATAAAAAAAAGTAATAAATGTGTTACTAAAAAACATTACAAAAAGTTAGAAAAAAAAATCCATTTAAAATTTTGAGATGTTTATTTCACAAAATGATGAATGATGGTATCTTGATCATTTATGCTCTTGACAAAATGGAGTATTTTTTTGGTGTTTTGTGTTATTTAGAGATTCAAAATTTTCGTCCCATCATATGGTTGAATTGTTTCAATCATTCAACATATTTATATGTGATTCTTGGATATATCCAGCAAAAACTATTAAATTTCAAAAAAATTAAAATAAAATTTATAAAATACAAAATAGTTTTTAACAAATATTTAATATTTAATATATATATATATATATATATATATAAGGAGTAAGAACCTTGCCAACCTGGTGTAGGCAACACCAATGCATAGAGGCATGCAGGAGTATCTTCAGCACAAGGGGCAGGGGTGACATGGTCTTTTTGCAATCGCTCTGTGAAACCATGTGTCTGAGAGTGGGGAAGTGTATAGATATTCTTAATTATTGTTACTAAGTAAGACTGAACAACCATTCTCTCTCTCTCAAACAATTTTGAATCTTGCAAGGCGGTAAGGGTAAAACTTCACGTCATTCTGAATAAATTGACTTCATACTTAAGCATTCACGAAAAAAAGGGTGGTGGGGGGATGCGAAGGAACATTTATCCATTAGCATTGCTCTTGATTATCCAAATATCTTTCCAAGTAACTCAAATTAAAACACCTATATTATACTTTTGTTAAGACCAGCACAAAGAAAAACATTTGTATGTAATAGAGTGAAATGGAATTTAAATATACTCAAATTTTAACTTAATTTATTTTAAGCCATAGTTTGAAGAGGCTGTGGAAGGAAAATCAATAAGAAATTTGGTCCATTGAGCATCCATATGGACGAAGAGGGGTGTTTAATATAACATATGCCCCAAGGGGTCTTGTAACTAAACCCATTCATCATAGTTTATTTAAACAAGGGAATTGAGCATAGGTGGTGAGATAGTATCAAAGGGGGGGGGGGGGGGAAGCTTTGTTAGGTGAGGGCAGAAAGGTGGGAAATTCTAAGTTCTTCCATTTATCTGCAAAAATGCGAAAAAATAAAAATACCATTAGAGCTCTCAAAAAGCAGGACGGATCGATTGTTGAAGGTCAAAACCAGTTGGGTGACTATATTGTGGAGTTCTATGAGAGGTTTCATAGAGCTGTTCCTACAGTGGATCATGTGCAGCTTTTGGATAGTGTCCCGACGGTTCTCCAACAGGACGATTTATTCCACCTAGACTCTCTTCCTGGAAATGTAGAAATTAACAAGGAAGTGTGGGAATTAGATCCTGATAGCTCGCTGGGTCCAAATGGCTTCTCTGAGGCCTTATACAGGAAATGTTGGAATACTATGGAATAGGATGTGTGCAATGCGGTGAAATTTTTCTTCAGTACTAGCTCTATGCCCAGGGGAGTTATTAATAATTTCCTTGTCTTGATTCCTAAAGAGGACGGTGCAGTGTCCCAGGATAAGTTCCATTCTCTGTGCATGGGAAACTTCTTCTGCAAAATTATTTTGAAGGTGATGGCCATGAGATTAGAGAAGCTGCTGCCCAAGCTAATTTCGATAGAACAAGGTGCCTTTCAGAAGGGAAAGCTGATTCATGACAACATTAGCGTGGCATCTCAGCTGGCAAACCTAATGTTCTCTTCTACGAGAAGGGGCGGCCTTGGTCTTAAAATAGACATCAGAAAGGCTTACGACACTATCTCATGGCCCTTTCTTTTTCAGGTTTTGCGAAGATTTGGATTCTCTACAAATTGGGTAACTTGGCTTCACAAATTATTGATATCAACTAAGATATCTGTCCTCGTCAAAGGAGGGCCGCAGGGCTTTTGTGGTGTGGAGCAAGAATTGAGACAAGGAGAGCCCATCTCCCCCAAGCTGTTTATCATAGTGAAAGAGGTCCTATCTAGAGGGCTGGCGAGTTTGATTTAGAAGAAAAACTAATGCCCATTCGAGGTCCTAAAGGCGCTACCACTCCTGGCCATATTTTATTCGCAGATGATATCTTTATCCTCTCAAATGCTTCGTCGAGGTTTGTAGGAAATTTAAAAGATTTTATAATGAGGTATCAGGAATTTTCTGGCCAATGTATCAGCTTTGAGAAGAGTAAGCTCTTCCTTGGGAAAATAGCTCCGTCGCGAAAGCAGGCTATATCCGAGACTCTGGGTATCCCCATCTGCAGCCTCCCTACTAGATACCTTGGAGTTGAGATCTTCAAGGGAAGAATGTAGAAGGAGGCTTTGCTGCCCAGGACAGGGTGAAGGGGCGGCTGGCAAGATGGAAAGGCAAGCTTCTCTCGAGGGCAGGAAGAGTGGAGCTGGTTAGGTCTGTTATCTTTGGCATTCCTAACCATAGCTTTGTGGTGTATTGGTGGCCTACCTCTTTGCTCGCGACAATGGAGAGGTGGATAAATTTTTTTATTCAGATAGGGGAAGTGGACTCCTCAAAAGTTGTCACTATGAAGTGGGACTCTGTCTACAAACCAAAGAATGAGGGGGATTTGGGTATCAGAAGGCTCAGAGATTCGAACATGTCAATGTTTTGCAAAATGGTTTGGAGAATCAAACATGAAAAATCAGCTGCCAACTCCTTCCTCAGGGCTAGGTTTGTGAAGAAAGATGGTTCTTTTAATAAAGGCTGCCTGCCCTCCTCTATTGCCTTGGGCATTAGCAAGGTGTGGAACAAGGTGGAGATGAATGAGAGATGGGTTATTGGGAATGGCACCCTTGTGAGTTTCTGGAAAGATAAATGGTGGGACCCCAAATCTATTCTTGAAAAGATTCAGACTTTAGACCTCCCTCTTCTTGATACCAATGCCAAGGTTGGTGAATTCATAATGGATGGTGAGTGGTCTCTTCCTAAGGTTAGCTCAAACATTCTCAGGAATATTTTTAACGCTGTTAAGGAGGTAAAAAATTCCAATGTACAAACTGAGGATTTATGTTTTTGGTAGCTCTCCCCTTCAGGGCCTTTCTCCACATCTTCTGCTTGGGAGGATATCAGAAAAAAATACCCCATCAGTTCATTGGAGTTCTCTAATTTGGCGCAAAGACCTCCCCCCCCCCCCCAAATTTCAACTTTTGGTTGGCGTCTTGCCCATGAAAGGCTTCCTACAGATGAGATCATTAGTAAAAAGGGAATTTATCTTGCCTGCAGATGTAGTCTCTGTGAACAGGCTAAGGAAAGCATCAAGCACATTTTCCTTCACTGCCCGTTATCGGTAGCTTTGTGGGAGAGGTTCTCCAATTGTTTTGGATTTTTATGGCCTACTCATCAATCGATTGAGGATTTGTTTCTATGGTGGAAGCGGAAGGCGAGATCTACTAATTTAAAGAACCCTTGGCTGATGGGTTTTACTATTATTGCTGTCCACATATGGTGGGAAAGAAACAGAGGATGATACGGAGGAAAAAAAAGGATGGTGAGTGGTCTCTTCCTAAGGTTAACTCAAACATTCTCAGGAATATTTTTAACGCTGTTAAGGAGGTAAAAAATTCCAATGTTCAAGCTGAGGATTTATGTCTTTGGTAGCTCTCCCCTTTAGGGTCTTTCTCCACATCTTCTACTTGGGAGGATATCAGAAAAAATACCCCATCAGTTCATTGGAGTTCTCTGATTTGGCGCAAAGACCTCCCCCCCAACATTTCAACTTTTGGTTGGCGTCTTGCCCGTGAAAGGCTTCCTACGGATGAGATCATTAGTAATAAGGGAATTTATCTTGCCTCCAGATGTAGTCTCTATGAACAGGCTGAGGAAAGCATCAAGCACATTTTCCTTCACTGCCCGTTCTCGGTAGCTTTGTGGGAGAGGTTCTCCAATTGTTTTGGATTTTTATGGCCTACTCATCAGTTGATTGAGGATTTGTTTCTATGGTGGAAGCGGAAGGCGAGATCTACTAATTTAAAGAATCCTTGGCTGATGGGTCTTACTATTATTGCTGTCCACATATGGTGGGAAAGAAACAGGGGACGATACGAAGGAAAAAAAAGGAATGTGGTCTATTCTTATGAATATATCCGCTAGGAGTTAACTCTCTATTTAGGAAGCTCTAACGGTGAAGTTAAAACTATCCCTGACATTTTATGCTGCAGGAAGTTGGGGATGCTGTATGAAAATCCTAAGCTTCTGCCGCCCCTAAAAGTGCACTGGTGCAAGCCTCTGTGTAATTGGATAAAAATCAATGTGGATGGGAGTTCCTTGGGAAATCCAGGGTGTGCAAGGGCAGGGGGCATTGTCCATGATAGCGATGGGCAGGTTTGTAATTCCTTTAGTATATTTTTGGGTGTCAAGAAGACTTATGAAGCTGAGTTCACCGCTGCCCTGGAAGGGATCTTGTTAGCCAAGGATATGAATGAAAGGGGGCTGTGTATCGTTTCAAACTCGGCAGCGGTGGTGGCTGCGGTTTAGAAGCATCATATCCCGTGGTTTGTTCTTCAAAAATGGATGTTTGCCCTACCTTTCTTAGAATCCATTCCATGGAAGATCACCCACTGCTTCCGGGAGGGTAATACAGCGGCTGACTTTTTGACGAAGAAGGCATCAAAGTCTGGGATTTCTGAATACTCCATTTCTTTTCCTAGACATGTTTTAGAAGATTTAATGAATGATGCTATTGGAAGGCATAGATTCCGATTCCCCTAGGGTTGTGCTTTCTTTCTCTGCTGATGGCCATGCCGAAGGTGAAGTTTGAAAGCGTCCTTTGTGGTTTCATGCCTGTTTTTCTTTGTGCCCTTTGTTGGTTGTATTTCCTTTTTTCTTATTAATTCCATCATCTTCTGGCAAAAAAAAAAAAAAAGAATGGTGGGATCAAGAATGAGAGGAAACTCGCTAGTAAAAATTATGTTCTTGGTTTGCAAGGTTACTGACTTATATATACTTACCCTAAAATTAAAGAATAAATAAGGGAAAAAGATCCCTTAACCAGACATACGGGTGGCAAAACAATCAGTTTACACCATTGGTAAGATGTCTGTTCACTTTCCTTAGTTGTTCCATGTTGACGCAGCCCAATAATTTTTTTTTTTTTTTTTTGCTTGAAGATCAGAAAGTTATATTAAAATTGAAGAAAAAAATACATCAAAATTTTTGAAGAGCTGGCCATCAGCAGGGACTCTACAAACACTATATAAACCTATACTAGGTCTTGCAAAAGCGTTTTCCAAAATCTCTTCCGAAATATGATTTGTAAAAGATGTAGAAGTTTCCGAAACACCAGTTTTTGCAACAACTTTAGCAAGATATATAATCCGCTATCACATTCGCTTCTCTATAGCAATGTGTTAGTTTCCAGTTTACAAAATGAAGATAAAGACTAACAACAGTCCAATCCTGTAGCACAACAATGGGACTATTGTGTCCAAACTCCCAAGAGCTGAATTTTTCAGATTCCTATCCTCCTCACCACCGCAATCGCCCCCACCTCAGCAACACTTATCCCAATCCTTACCCTAGTCCTTATTATTCTCCTTCTCCCTGTGAATTGAATCGGTATGATTTTAATGATAAGCTAATCCTTCCAAACTTCTCACTATTAATACGCCAAGAAATTCTCTCAATAAATAAAATGCGATGGTAGCAACAACCTGATTTTTTGCTATTGGAAAGCCGAATCCAAGCATCTCACTGCCGTTACATCTCCTTGGTGGCAGAGGTGTTGCAACGGTGGGACGGTGGGGTTGTAGAGTTTTGGGGTGGGAGAGGTGTTGCACTAAGAAATAGAGAGAAGGAGAATAAGAAGGGGCGGGATCAGGGCTGCAGAGGTGGGTCGTCAGCAGGGGTGGGAGATGGTGCTTGTGTGGGTGTTGATCGTTGATGATCAGAGCACAGTGGAGTTGCAAGCGGGGGATGGTGATGAGGTCTTGTGTGTTTGGGGATCTCAACCTAAATTCGAGGAGTTCGGGGATCCTTTTGCTTACAAAAGATTTTATTAGAAAGAAGAAGGAGATAGAAGCGGGTGGAAGAAGGGTGGTGGGGTTTAAAATTGTCAGAAAAACTTTTTCAATTAAAGGACAAATGCTTTTTTGGATAGTTTTGTAAATTCAAACATAAAACAATGTATTTTTATTAACTGAAACATAAATTAGGTAATTTTGTAAAAAGAAATCCATAATATAATCATGTAATTTTTCCTAAAAATGTAAAATAGTAGAGATATTTTACAAAGTTCAGTTTTGTTTTCTTTACGAGTCCCATGAGCAATAACTAACTTTGGAGATTATGTAAATCTTTTCAAAATAATAACTATTGGATGTAAAACAAATTTCAAATCATACTTATAATATAATTCATGTTTTAATCCAGTAGATCAAAGTAATTTACCCATAATTAAATACAACTCGCCATGACATGGGAATGGACCTGACTTTCCCTACAAAATATTGTGGGCCCCCACACTCCAAATCAGTGACACTTATGCATTTATGGGCTACTGTCATAATTTCTATGACACAATTAGCAGTCAGTCTGTCTCTCTCTCTCTCTCTCTCTCTCTTACCAGAAAACAGAGACTTTTAACCAGCCGAAACAACTGAGAAAGAACATTCATCTTCATGTCTCTGTTATTATTATTGTTATTTTTTTATAAAGAAAAAAATAAGTGTGTTTTCTAAATAAGAACTATCCACCTGATGTGGCAGGACTAGATGTGTAGTCTAACTGGTCATTAATGAAGCTGCATTTGCTTCATTATAAAATATTTTATAAGAGTGGGAGAAAATTAATATAAAATTATATGATAATGAAAAGATAAAGGATTCCTTAAAAGGCAACATGGCTCCTATGCCAACGTGATTTTCACTTTTGGTGAAGGATAAGGGGATCATTTCGCCCCTTATTTTTAGGAGCAAGGGTTATTAGGCTTCCAAAAAAATAATAAATATTTTACTGAAACACAATTAAAAAAAATTAGAAAATAAAATCAATTCTAAATTTAAGTTTTTTTTTTTTTTTTCAAAAATAATGATGATATTTTGATCTTTTGTACCATTAGAAAAAATGGAGGACTGATCTTTAATGTTTTGTCTTATTTGGAGAGGCAAAATTTTCATCCCATCATATGGTTGAATTATTCCCCTCATTCAACATATTTAAATATGTCTTTTGGATATATCCAAACAAAGTTATTAAATGTTAGAGATTTTAAATTAAAATTCATAACTAATATTTTTTAATAAAATATTTTACATTAAAAACAAACAAATATTGTTGCATTTTATTTATAATATTGCCACTAAAGAGACTTATAACTACTACGTACTTTATGAAAAAGTCAATAAAGATAACGTGGAAGACAATAGTTTTTTATATAAATTGATTTAACATCATTATTTTGCAACTAATACATGGAAATCCTACACATACGTTTATCTAAGAAAGTGATTTTGGTTATTACATGTACCCAGCTGGTGGGGGGACCATATACCAAATTTTAATTGTATGACCGACCTCTAAGTAGATTTTTTTCCTTTTTTTTTTTATAGAATTTTTTATTCAGGGCCCATATGCCAACTAGAATGATAGCTGAAAAGGTGCAAGGTGGTGTCCCAACTCAATAAAGAGAGACCCAAGGAAGAGGAGGGAGGGGGAGGGTGTTGTTTTATGGTTGTCCTTGTTGACAACCCTACCATGTGGCTGTGATGACATGGTCAGTTTGGGTGATGTGATTGGAAATGATGGCGTGGCAATATCCAGTGTCACCGATGAGATAACAAAGCTGCATGGTATGCATAGAGTGGTTCAATACATCCTTAGTAGGTGGAACGGGTTTTCGTATCAAAACTGACAAAATTGGCCTATTCACGCTTGGGGGCATTTTCGACAGTGAAAATGACATTTTTGGAAGACCATTTCTTCATGAAAAAGAGAGATTGTAATTTATCTAGTCCAATGAATTTGATTTCATCGTGTTTCGATACCGTATGAAGAAATTATGATATTTGTGGCAGTGAGGGGCAGCTTCTGCATTGAAGATGAATTTTTTGGAAGAAGCATGCTCCATGTAACAATACAAAAAAAATACGATCTTTCCAATGGTTCTGATTTCATCACGTTTTGATTCCGTATGAGGAAGATGAGTCATTGGAAAGGCCTAGGGGCATTTTGGTCTTTTTATATGGCTGAGTCAGATGATCAGGTATTCTTGAAAGTTGTAGTGCGTCCAGTCATGGTTCCAATGCACTTCATTTAGTCTTGATCGAAAATCGTATGAAAAAGTTACATGTGTTTCAGTGAAGCCAGTTCGAAAATCCAAACCGAAAAATCACAAATTGCTTTTGATGTTGGGTGGATTTTCTAGATTTTAATTTTAGAATTTTAGGGGTTTTGTGTAGTTTCAATGTTTTAAATGTCTGATTTGACAAGGGGTTTTTGGCACTAGAAATATGAAGGCAGTGGCTCATTTGTAATAAACAGACTTTGAGGGATGCAATATGGACGGTCTAGATTCGACCATGTATGCTCGATGCTCATCCGAAGGTTCCTGAATCTTGGCACGGATCTAACGTTAGAGATGCCGCCACGAAGGCCCCCATTGGTTTCGTGCATTGGTTATGATAGTTTGGCACTACACCGTATGAGATAAGCTACTATGTATCGCACATGCATCAGCATAGGAGCTGAGATACTGATCCGTTTGATCTGAGTTGTCTAGATCTTGGAGATCCAGATCTTACGGTTGACAAGTTCCTCTCCTTTATGGATTAAAGCCCACAGCATACTGTACAATGCGCTGCGCCAGCCAATAGTGTATCAACAACGTCTCTGATCGCTGATGTAAGCGTTGACAGCATACGTCAGCATGACATCACTGGATCCTAGATCTACGGCTCCTATTCTTTGTCTGTTATTTAAATCCAACAGTTCAGATTAATTGGTTCTTTTTTATGAGATCCACAGTCATATTTGCACCTCTATTGGGCGCACCGCTGGTGTAGGCTACGCCACTCCTCCAAAGATTCTATTTCAGGCTATCTCATTGCACCAACTTTAAATGGCCATATCTCCCCTATCTCAACTCCGATTTGGGTGAACCAAATAGTAGATTTTTCAGCACCTCGAGCTCTACACATTGGAAGAGAAAAATCATGGTTTTAGGGAGTGAAAAGCTACGGATTTTGTGTATGAAACACCTCTCTCCATTATTGATCATTGAAGAGCTTGAAGGCTTCATGTCAGTTGTTTTACACTCCATTAACGGTGGTTTAGAAGGGTAGTTGGATGGTATTGATGATGCTTTACTTCCAAGCCAAAGGAAGAAGAAGAATGAAAAGAGGAGCTTCCCCCTTTGTTGGTTGAACCATGAATGGGTTTTTTTGGTCAATGGGAGTTTTGTTTACTCCATTAATGGGTGTTTGAGGAGGTGGTTGAGGTGTGTTGATGATGCATTAACTCAAATCCAAAGAGGAAGAGAAGAAAGCAAGTGAGGGTTTGCTTGTGGTTGCTTTAAAGAGCATGAAGCCAAAGGGGAGAGAATGTGTGAATACCAAACTTGTCAGTGCAAGTTCCCAGTCATCCCAAACAACCGGTTGTGAGATTCCCTAACCCTTGATTTACATTATATGCATGTATAATGATATGTATGAATGCTAGGGTTAGTTGTGGATGAATTGTATACATGCTAGGTTAGTTGTGGATGAATTGTAAGCATGCTAACTAGTTGTGGATGTATATGCTTGGCAAAACTTGACTGTAGGGCATTGATATAAGTCCAAATTTACTGTATTCTTTATTGAGTACTTAGTGGGTGCTAAGCACTGCGAGTGGGTGCTCCAATGTAGTGGGTGCTACACATTGTACCTGCACAACAAGTGCCATCTCAGCTTTGGCTTGAGAAAATTGGGTGTGGGTGCTCCCGACTATGGGTGCAGTCAAAAGTAGTATATTGAGTAGGTATGAAGCCTTTAAAGGCACTACTTCAGGGATGTAGGTAAATTACCAAACCTCGTAAAAACTCTATGTTGTGGATGCTTGTTGTTTGCATTTTATATTGAAATGTATGAAATGTCAAATGGGTGTGCACACTTGGAAGTGCCTATGAGAGGCTAAGTGTGCATACGACTGTGTGCTGACAGGGATAGGTATAGGGATAGGTGTATCATGGTTTTCTTGCTTAGATAGTAGACAGGTTTTTGGGGATCGGAATTTGACTCACTAATTCACCCCCTCTCAATGACTGCTGGGTTACAACAAAGGGGGGGTTCGAACTCGAGACATGCCATGATAGAAACTGCTTCAACAAACAACACCTTAACTAAAACCATTCAGCCGTTATGCTTCTTTTCACTAAAATTTTTGACTTTTTTTTTTCCAAGCTTTGAGAATTGTATTTTCCCACCTATAAGAGCGGATTTGTACTGAAATTTTATGCAAGGTTGGAGTTGATCAAGAACCTTATACTAGAAGCTAAAATTTGCAAACCGAATATGCTACCACCTGACAATTATAATTTTTCTGTATTACCTAACTTAGTAGACTTTGGAATTTGTTACTCCCTTCCATCAACAAACACCATTAGATTCCATAATAATGAAGTCACATTATTGTACATAAAATATTTATTTCACATTTTTTTTATCCATTTTCAGTACTTCATGGTGATATTTTTAAGTAACTTTGGTCAAATTTGCACAACTAACTTCTTCTTATCCTCCATGTTCTAGGAAGGAGGTTGGACTAAATGACCTTTTGAATAGTTGAAAAATTAGGTTTTGACTGGGGCGAATCATTCGAGTCGAGTAAAAAATTTTAAAAATCTGGTCAAGAATCATTTATTCTATAGGTTAGAGTAAAAAATGTGAAGATTCGGTCACAACTTGTCCGAATCAAATGAAACTTGGCCTTTTCCTTGTAGTTGCAACAAAATCGGCTAGTCTAGATCATTAAATTGATCTACTTGAGATGAGTAAAATGTTAAAAACCCTCGCTCCTCTTGTTTGATAGTTTGTTGAGAGAAAATAAAACTTTAAGTAGAACGTGGCTCATGAACAATATTCCATTTCCCATCTCTCCATTTTTCCGATGTACCCTTATATGTTGCTTTTGCTTTATGTGAGTGTATCCTCTTCTGGAGTTATATTTGGCGAACATATGATAATGAAAAAGTAACATATACTCAACGTCATGGGAACTGATCGAAGAAGATGAGGACTGAGGTTTAGAAGGTTCGACTCATGGTGAGCAAAGGGGCTGATCTAGAGATGGCTGAAGTGAGTGAAGCGGTGCTTGGCGATGGTCATGGAGGTCGGCCTCCAGATCGGGGAAGACAATCTCTTCTCATGGACTTTTGGAAACCGATAGAACAAATGCTTGTGGGATCTGCGGCTGGTCTAGATCCCAATCCTGTCTCTGCTCCGCTTGCCCCTAAGGAGAAAGCCTCTTATTCTACTATCGTGGGAGGAGCTCTTCTTGTTATTGATGACCTGCCTAATCCTGTTCAGGTTGGTCCCCTAACTACAATCATCATCCCGCAAGAGCGTAGACACCAAATTTTGTCCCCCCTCGGCACTGATGAATTATGGGTAATGAGGAGATAAATATTCTCTCTTTGGGAAAGAAGTCGAATTTTCGACACAAATCCAGACTATCCTAGAACTTGTGATCGGTCAAAATTTAAATGATGCGGGGAAGGTGACCGGAAGTGGTCACTAATACCTTTTGCAAGAATACAACAATCAAGCCTAGCATGTGCTCGATTCCCATATCATTGGAAAGTACTAAAAAATACAGTTCCATCGATATCTTGTATGAGAAAAACAGATACTCAGGTGTGCCGTAATACATACCTGAACTTTAAACCAATTAAACCAGAATAAACCAAACCCTAAACAAAACCAGACCAAACCTTGAACCAAACCAAACCCTAAACTAAACCAAACTTTGAACTAGACCAAACCATAAACCAGACCAGACCTTGAACCAAACCAAACCATGAACCAAACCAAACCCTAAACCAGACCAAAACTTAAACCAGACCAAACCTTGAACCAGACCAAACCTTGAACCAGACCAAACCCTGAACTAGACCAAACCCTAAACCGGACCAAACCCTAAACCAGACCAAACCTTAAACTAGACCAAACCCTAAACCAAACTAGACCAAACCTTAAACCAAACTAGCCTAAACCAAACCAGACTAGACCAGACCAAACCAAACCCTAAACTAGACAAAACCAAACCATACCAAAACCTGAACCAACCCAAACCCTGAACTAAACCAAACCCCGAACCAGACCATGCCCTAAACCAGACCAAACCATGAACCAGACCAAACCCTAAACCAGACCAAACCTTGAACCAGACCAAACCATAAACCAAATCAGACTAAACCAGACCAAACCCTGAACCAAACCAGCCTAAACCAAACCAGACTAGACTAGACAAAACCACGAACCAAAACCCGAACCTAAACCAAATCCTAAACCCGACACAAAACCCTAAGGGGGTGTTTGGTTCGGTAAATCAAATGGTGTATATATCGGATATGAATGTCAATCTTTTGATAGACATTCTTTTGAATTATGTTTCTTTCTAAAAAATCATTTGGTTGCCTTGAGGTAGGGGTGTCAATCGGTCGGTCCGGCTCAATTTCGGTCCGGGTTGAGTCGATTTCGGTGTGAGAAAGCTGAAACCGAAATCGAACCAATAAGGAAATTCTGATTTCGGTTTGGTTTTGGTTTCGGTGCGGTTTGGTTTCGGTTTGTCTTCGGTTTCTTAAATTGATTTGTAACCGGGTTGGTTTCGGTTTTTGGTCTAGTTTGGATTCGACTTTCCATATAAATGTATACAAAACTATGCAAATTTTGATTTTTTTAATGAATTTTGGAGTGTTTCGGTTTCTTACAGATTTGGTTTCAGTTTCGGTCCGGGTTTTGAGCAGGTTTCGGTTTGGTTTCGGGTTCATCCGGTTTTCGATGCGGTTCAGTTTGGTTTTGGGGTTGCAATACTCCAAACCGAACCAAACCAATAAGGCTTCGGTTCGATCCGTGTTGTCATCGGTTTGGTCTGGCCGATTTTACCGGTTTGGTTTAGGAATTGACACCCCTACCTTGAGACTAGTACATGTTTCTCACGGGTTGAGATATTGGCTTCCGTAGAGGACTTCTTTCCGCTTTCTCCTTTTACATTAGGTGGTAAAAAGGTTGTTCAAATCTGAGTTTAAGTGTTGAGGTAAACTCAGATTTGGAACACATCCTTTGTAATATGGTCATTCATGGGAAGTAGGGTGCTCACTTATGAGGGTCAATCTAGTGGAACCAAACAGCTCCAAAAATTAAGAATTATCATTCTAAAGAATGTCATCCCAAAGATTTACCGAACCAAACACCCCTAACCTAACCAAACCCTAAACCCGAACCAAAACCCCTAACCTAAATTAAACTCTAAACCAAATCCTAAATCCAAACCAAAACCATAACCTAAATTAAACCCTAAACTAGACCCTAGACCCGAACAAAAACCCCTAACCTAAATTGAACCCTAAATCAAATCCTAAACCCAACCTAAACCTAAACTTGAACCAAACCAAACCACCCTAAACCAAACCCTATCTTGCCGACCAACCTACGTGATAAGATTTCCACCAAAGGCTACTATCGCCCAAGCTAGGGAGTAGCCGCCCAGTCTAGGGGAGTATCTAGAGGTGTATGAGGGTGCCACAGGGTAATTCAAAGCCTCACAGGGTGCCACATACTTTTTCAATACGTAATGAAGTGACACGTATCTTTTTCACCACACAACGGGGTGACACAGGGGGGATCCGTGTAAGGACTTACACATCCGTGTAAGGCCTTACACGGATTGTGTAAGGAGTTACAAATCCGTGTAAGCCCTTACATGGATTTGTGGGTGCTTACATGGATTTGGCCCCCCTTTACATGGTCTTGGGTGTTTTTACACCACTACTCCTCTTCCCCTTCTATAAATAGTGACTCGGGTCACTGTAAAAATTGGACAAAAAATAGGGAAGAACCCCTGAAGAAAAAAAATTTGTTCCAGAGGCTTTATAAAAAAGAAAGAAAGACAGAAAAAAAAGGGAGAGAGGAAAGAAAAAGAATAGACCGAGCTGAGCTTATTGAACCAAGTTTATTGAAGTTGACGGAGTCCATGTCATCCATATTAGGTTAGTACAGAACTTCTATTTAAGTTCATTTGTATTTAATTTTGATATCTTTATTACGGCGCTGAAGCTCTGCCCAAATTTTTTGAGCTGATTCCAACCCTAGAAATACTGCGTGGAATCTCTGCCCAAAATTCCTGAGCTGATTCCAACCCTAGAAATACGGCCCAAAATTACCAAGCTGATTCCAACCCTAGAAATATGGCGCGGAAGCTCTGCCCAAAATTCCCGAGCTAATTCCAACCTTAGAAATACAGAGTCGAAGCTCAACCCAAAATTACCAAGCTAATTCCAACCTTAGAAATACGGTGCGGAAGCTCTACCCAAAATTATCGAGCTAGTTTCAACCCTAGAAATATGGTACGGAAGCTCTGCCCAAAATTCCCGAGTTGATTCCAACCTTAGGAATACGGCACAAAAGTCTTGCCCAAATTTTCAGAGTTGATTCCGATTCTAGAAATATAGCATGGAAGCCCAATTCAGATTCCCGGAACTCAGAATCCGTAGTCACACCCCAGCCAAGAAGCCCTGTCAACTTTCTTACCTAGATGCCGGAAGTTTTTAATTTCCCCAAGAAAGAGAGAAAAAAATTCAATCTTTGCCCCTGAGTCGAGGAAAATTATCGAAAAATTCACTATTTTCATTGGTCATTATCACGTAGATACTATATTGTAATTTCATTTGCCTCATTTCTATATATATTGTTTTATGTATTTATTGCATATATAATGATTTACTATTATAGTTTCATGTATTAATTTTAGTATCTGTTCATTAAATGTAATTCGTTTCATCATTTCATGTGTTACTGCATGTGTTCCTCACAGGAAATAACGATTATGATTTTCCTGTCATAGAGCATTGCACGTGTATGTAGATAAGATAATTGCATTTTTCATTATTTTATGTAAATTTTATTATTTCATGTGGAATTCTTTCAAGCAAGTTTATGTATATATGTTTGCATTATTTCATGTAATAGAACTTCTATGCTAGCTTAGACAGTTAAAATTCTCGGGGGAGAATATTCAAAATCCAAGCTTCTAGTAGAAAGATCGAAAATTCCGGGTGAGGTGGGTGCCTAACAACTTCCCACATTCGTAACCTGACACGGACCCCTATCTCTGAAACAAACCAAAGTATGAAGTCAAATTCGGGGTTCTTTCATTTCACAGGAATCCAACCCCCTATTCGAGCTCGATCCCTCGATTGAAATTGGGCTCCACCATAGGGTTCTAGGCTCTGAATCCTAGATAGCTACTCCAAACATCATGCTTTCCCCATCCCCCCAATAGTCGCCAGACCATGTTTGGAGACCATTCAATCCATTCACCCCCTGCGAGGCAGACTAGAGGTGGGAAGGAGGAAAAGAGCGGAAAGAGAGAGAGAGAGCAAAAAGAATTTTTCCCTTACAAAGAGGCTTATGAAGAACACCTTGAAAAAATTGAAGTTTAGTCTCATTGGGAGAACGAATTTTAAATATATTTCCATGGATGATATAAGATGAGAGGCCAAAGAATCCTGGATTTTGAAGGGAAGATTTGCTTTTGCCCCGATGGGGAAAGGTTTTTTTCTTTTGCAGTTCGAATTGGAGGCAGACATGGTGGCCATATGGAAGAGGAATTCTGTCCATGTTGGATCTCAGTTGATCAGGTTCCAGAGATGGAGGAGAAACTTTAATGTCAATGATAAACAAGCTGTTACAAAAATGGTCTGGATCCGCTTCCCAGACTTACCACTAGAGTATTGGCACAAGAAGATACTGCTCACAATGGTGAAGGCAGCTGGTAGACTGATGGCAATTGACCGGCGTACTCGTGCAGCATCCATGGGAGGCTACGCCAGAGTCATGGTCGAATTGCCGGTGGGTGACAAGAGGGTTGAAGAAATTCAGGTGGAAAGGAAACAGCCCGGAACTGATGTTCGTTTCTGGTTCTCTCAAGTAATTGTCTATGAAGATAGTCTCGGCCGATGTGGATATTGTAAGGTCGGTCGGTCATAGCATACATGAATGTCGTGATAGAAAACATGTAGATGCTCAGCCTCGCAAGGAGATGGGCGTCCCTAGAGCAGTGTTCGTTGATGAGGGTGGTGGCTGTGATGATGTTTCCACTGAACCGGTAGCAGAGGCGGTGTATGGTGGTGGAGGCGGCAACGGTGGTGGAGGCAGCAATGGCGGTGGAGGCAGCATTGATTTGTCAAATCAGAGAGAAGATCGGGGAAGATCCACTTCCCATTCTCGCTTAGGATCTCCTTCCATATTAGGAGACAATAAAAGTCTCTCAAGTTTGGGAAGTAGAGGCGGACAGGACGCCTTCCAGGAATGGATCTTCGGAGACCGTTATCCCCTTTCAACAGGGTGTCGTTGACTCAGCAATAAGGGATGCTGATTTGGTGAACCGTTCGGTTTCTCAATATTCTACATATTTCGTCCAGCTTGGAGATCAATGTGGGTCGGGTAGATTGGGTCATGAGGGCGCCCAAACCCATCCTTCAAATAACGATTTGGACTGTGCTATTTTATCTTCAAATGTTGAGCACCAAATAACAAATATCTTGCCAAGTACTGTCCAGGGAGGGGCGGTGATCCTTCACCATGAGGAGACTGATCGTGCCGATGAGTTGGCCTTTCGAGCATCCCAAAGGGGAATCGCTGCAGCAGGTACCTGCAGGAAGGACAAAGCAACTATAGCTGCTAAGCATACCAGAAGGTCTGATCGGTTGCAAATGTGTCAAAGTGATTATGAAGGTATTTTTCTGAAATGTGAGGGGGTTTAAGAAGGCTATAGCACAAATGGCCTTGATACTGATATGATTCACAACAATAGGGAGGATAAGGTTCCTAACCTCTGGATGATGTGGAAGAGAGGGTTGACTAAGCCTTCTATCGTGTTTGAATCGGACCAACAACTCACTGTCAAGGTTGTCTGGAATGCCACTTCTATTTTATTGTCAGTCATCCATGCCAGCAGTTTTAGGGTGAAGCGAAGGGAATTATGGCTTGAGCTTGCGTCAACCCCTGTTGCGCCTAATCCTTGGCTGGTAGTTGGAGATTTCAATGCCACGTTTGCATCTCATTAAAAGCGGGTCCAGGGGCTTTTAGCTTGTGTTCTGCGGCTGAATTCGAAGTTATGATTGACTCTTGTTCTCTTATTCAAATTCCCTCCCAAGGGCCAAAGTTCACTTGGTCTAATAATAGGAGAAGAGGGAACGTGGCTGCTGTTTTGGATAGGGGTTTATGCAATGAAGCTTGGCTCAACCACTTTCAAGACTGTGCTCAAACCGTGCTTCAACATGATTTCTCTAATCACTGCCCTATTTTGATAGTCTCTGAGGCTTGTCCTAAGCCAAGTAACTACCCTTTTCGAATGCATAAATTTTGGATTGAGGACTTCTCCTTTTTACATCTTGTTCATGATGCGTGGTCTCAAAATGTTTATGATATGCCTAGTTTTATTTTAGCGCATAAGCTTATAAGGCTTAAGCCTATTATTAGAGCTTGGGCGAGGCAAACCTTCCCAAATTTTGATGTGGAGTTGGTTAAAACAAAAGAAGCCCTAGATGTGATCCAGAGGCAAATTGAAGCTTCAGGGATGAATGATGAACTATTTGGGAAGGAAGCGGATGCTAAACAGCCTACTTAAATGCTTTAAAATATCATGAAAAGTTCTAGGTGGAGAAATCTCGCATTACATGGCTTAAGCATGGTGATCAGAATTCAAAACTCTTTCACCTTTATGCTAAGATTAGAAGGGCAAGAAACACCATAAGAATGTTGCAAAAACCTGATGGGTCCAAGATTTGTGGCAGAGATGGGATCGCAAGCTATATGATAGATTACTTTCAATCTTTTCATAGGGTTTCACCAGTCTCTGAGCACTTGGATTTGCTTGACTCTATCCTGCTTTAGTTCATGAGGTAGACTTACTCTCTTTGGACGCCATCCCGGGTCCGGTTGAAATCAAAAAATGTTTGGGACCTTGACCCGAATAGCTCCCCTGGTCCTAATGGCTTCCCTGGGTATTTTTTTCCGGCATTGCTGGGGGGTCATAGAAGGTGATTTTGTTAGAGCGGTCAGAGAATTCTTCCTCTCAGGAACCATGCCTCTATAAATAATAATTTTTTAGCTTTGATTCCTAAAGTCGCTGGAGCCATCTCGCTTGACAAATTCCAGCCTTTATGTATGGGGAATTTTGTTTGCAAATTTATATCTAAAATCCTATCTACAAGAATGTCATTTTCGCTGCCAAGATTGATTTCAGATTAGCAGGGGGCTTTTCAAAGAGGAAAACTGATTCACACAAATATCGGTTTGGTGCTAGAGCTAGCAAACATTATGTTTTTAGCCACTAGAGGAAGAGGTTTGGGAATTAAAATCAATGTTCAAAAGGCATTCGATACTATTTCCTTGGATTTTTTATTGCTAGTGTTGAAGCGATTTGGGTTCTCTGATAGATGGGTGAACTGGATTCATCAGGTCCTTTGCTCTTCTAAAATCTCAATTCTTTTGAATGGAGGTCCAGTGGGATATTTCAATATTGAGAAAGGCTTAAGGCAAGGGGATTCCATGTCTCCCATTGTCTTTATTCTAGCAGAGGAGATTCTGTGTAGAAGGATGCAAGCTCTCATTGGAGAAGGGAAAATTAAACCTCTTCAGGGGCCTCGGGGTGAGATAATGCCAGTTCATCTTTTATTTGCTGACGAAATATTTATTTTTATTAATGCATCTATTAAATATGTTCGTAATCTTAATGTATTCCTAAGGAAGTATCAAGAATTTTCTGGCCAGCATGTTAATTTAGATAAAAGTAAGCTCTTCATGGGGAAAGTTAGGCATACGCAAATCAGAGATATCTCTGATACTTTGGGCATCTCGGTTTGCAACTTTCCTACCAAATACCTTGGGGTTCAGATTTTTAAAAGTAGGGTGAAGAAGAATTTTTTGCTTCCGGTCTTAGACAAGATTAAGGAGCGCATGGCGGGATGGAAAGGTAATCTACTTTCAATGGCTGGAAGAGTTCAGCTGGTTTGTTCTGTGAGAATGGGAATGCCTGTCCACAACTTGGCAGTTTATTGATGGCCAAATGCTCTTATTAGCTTGATGGAGTGATCGATGAGGAACTTTATATGGACTGGTGATGTGGATAGCTCCAAATCAGTGACAGTAAAATGGGAGCAGGTCTGTAAGCCCAGGGATGAAGGAGGCTTAGGGATTTGTAGACTTCGCGATATTAACAAATCCCTATTGTGCAAGCAAGTTTGGAACATCAAGCATGGGAACTCAAGTATGAGTAGGTTGTTTAAAGCTAGATTTTTGAAAAATGGAAATATAAAATCATCCTTTAAGTCTTCTTCTATTTGGCCTTGCTTTCGTAAAGTTTGGAATTTAGTTTCTTCTAGAGAGAGGTGGATTTTTGATAATGGTCATGATATTAGACTCTGGTCTGACATTTGAATAGGAGATAAATCTATTGCAGAGACATGTGGATTAGACTCTGAGTTCTTAAAAAACTCTTCCCTGAAAGTGGCTGATGTCATTCATAATTATAAATGGGCATTACCTCCTGTTCTATCCCCTCTCCTTCATCATTGTTTCGAAGCTGCACTTTCCATTAGCCCACCGCTTTCTCCCTTGTAGGATAGATGTGTTTGGAGCTGTACCTCGTTGGGCATTTTTTTCTTCCTTTTCTACGTGGGAGGAGATAAGATAGCGTAACCCAAAGGTTCCATGGAGCTCCTTGGTTTGGGGAAAGCTCATGCAACCAAGACTATCCACTTTTGGGTGGCGTTTAATGCATAAAAAACTGCCTACGGACGATATTGTTTCAGCTAAAGGAATTTCCTTGGCTTCCAAATGCACCTTATGTGATGAGCAAGTGGAGTCTTTTAATCATCTATTCATGGGCTGTAAATTTGCTCTGACAATATGGAACATGTTCCTTACTATTTCGGATTGATTTGGCCTGATATTGTTGATTTACCTTAGCTAGTTCAGTGGTGGATTAGAAAGCGCAGGGTGATGGTACTTGGTCCATGGGGCTTGTTATTGTGGCTGAAAATATTTGGAAGGAAAGGAACTCCAGGAGATATGAGAGTAGAATGCTCTCTTATTTCTCTACCTTTGATAAGATAAAAAGAGACTTCCAGGATTATAAAATTGCTATCTCTGACCGATTATTCCATTTCTCTAATCTCATGTGCTGCTAGTGTTTGGGATTGATTATTAGTCCAAAACGTCCTCCAGAGATTTTGGAAATTTTTTGGTGTAAGCCTCCTCCTGGTTGGGTTAAATTAAATGTGGATGGTAGTTCCATGGGCAACACTGGTAGGGCTGGTGCAGGTGGAGTTATTCGAAGTGATCTAGGAGTTGTGATTGCCTCTTTTAAGAGGTTTCATGGAGTTCAAACTAACTATGTAGCAGAATTTCAAAGTTTGATGACAGGTATTCAAATGGCCAAAGATCTGAGAGCGACATCTCTATGGATTGAGTCAGACTCTGAGAACAGATATTCAAATGGCCAAAGATCTAAGAGCGACATCTCTATGGATTGAGTCAGACTCTGAGAACAGATATTCAAATGGCCAAAGATCTGAGAGCGACATCTCTATGGATTGAGTCAGACTCTGTGGCAGTGTTAGTGGCAGTCCAAGCTAGATCCATTCCATGGTTTGTTGCCCAAGACTGGATCTCCCTGGAGCCTTACTTGCTCTCCATTGTTTGGAAGATTTCTCATTGTTTTAGAGAGGCAAACAGTATAGCTGATTTTTTTGCTCGGGATGTAGCAAAATCAGGATCATCCGAGATAAATGTCCAGCTTCCTAAGCACATTTGGGATGAGGTAGCTCATGATGCTGAGTCTAGTCCTAGATTTCGGTTTTAATTTTCTCTTATGAGTTTTTTCCTTGCTGATGGCAATGCCGAAGGTGGGGGAAAAATTCAGATTTTAAGTTTTTTAATGTATTTCTTTTTCTCCATTTTAATGATATACAGAATCTTTAGCAAAAAAAATAAAATTTTAAGTACCTCTACAACTTCTTGACGGCTAACAATCATGAAGATTCCCTCTCTTCTTTGTGATTTATCAAATTATTCCTCTACTAAGTTGTGTATAAAATGGAGTTATATACTACAAAGAAGAATACATGACTATTTAATCAATCACATTGGTCCTCATGCATGAATCCCTAATACCCCCCCCCCCTTTTTGGGATGAGAGGTAGGATTCCATTACGTTTTTCTCATTATTGAATTTGTTCACTCATAAACATAAAATTTAGATGAGAACTGAATTCATAACATATACAAAATACGCTTCAAGAAATTTCTATCAAACTTTTCAATGAACAACATCAAATTTTTTTATGTCTATTTAAAATAAGAAAAATGTCACTCGCCCTGACTTGGGTTTGATCGGACTGAGTCATCAGATTTTCTGAAGGCAAGTCAGGTTTGAAAACCTGATTTTCCAACTATATATGCTTTGGATTCCTATTTTTTTAATCTAAAAAATGGGAAAACGATTGTTATCTGGTCGCACGTCCCTTCGCCAGACATAAGGGGTGGCAAAAAGACTACCTTACCCTTGTTGAATATGCATGTGCATCTTCCCCTGATTGATATCTACACTAATATGGTGACCACATAATCAGGTAGTGATCCCCAATCCTAAAAGAATATAAGTGTGCAGGAGATTAGCAACTAGAAATTCTTCTTAGTAATAAACTTACAGCTCGACATTACATAGGATATAAGGCCAGAATGGGTGCGCAAGAGAGAGAACTAAAATTAAGGGGTTGATTGACGCCGGTAGCCGCAGGGCCCACAACGACCTGGAGACCCCCAGGCCCATCATCAGCACCACCTTGATGATGATGCAAGACAGAGTAGTAACACAATCAAAGTGAAAAAATAAAAAAGATTCAGAGTTGCCATTACTAGCGAAGGATGATAAGCCAAAGTTCAAACTAGGAAGCCTGTTATACGTACATTGCTATAAAGTCTAGGAAAGTTCATTTCTCATCTTGACTTAGTAGTTCTTACTCCCCGTTGTTGTCACTACCTAACGCATTAATGGGTGCTGCCTGATCATGTTTGGTCACCCAGTGCAAGAGGTTCTCGTCAATGTGGGATTTGGGAGGAACATAATGAATGAAGATCCCTGACTTTGTCCAGACTTAGAGGCTGTTTTCAAACTCAAACCCATGACTACTAGGTCGCGGGGTCATGTTTGGTGCATTGGAATTGTCTGAACTCTGGGGGGTGGTCTAGCTGTTAAAATATTTCTATCAACACTAATTTTACCTATAAAATGAAACTCAAAATTCTAGGTCGAATTGTGAAGGATATTTATATTACGAGCATGTGTTTTCTATCCAAGAGCCTGCCTCTAGGAGGGGCAAGGATGAGGGAAGTTCTTGGACACAAAACTTTATCCCTATGGTAAATAATTTTGAAATAACCTAGAGGGGGGGGGTGAATAAGTTATACTAGTGGAATTTAACTCTTTTCGATAAATAGGTCACAAGTGTGACTGCAAGTTAAAATAATGTGGAGAGAATAAAACAAGTACAACCACAAAACACAAGATTTATAGTGGTTCGACTTAATCCGAGTCTAGTCCACTCCTTACAAAAATCCTCTTGTAAGGTATTCCACTAGTTCTCCCTTTCAGTACGGTAGGTAGGGAAGAAAACCTTTACAATCTTTTTCACGGATAAGAGTATCCTTACAAATCTCCTTTACGGGCAGAAAGGCACCTTTACAATTTCCTTTGCAAGTAGAGATGCACCTTACAATCTCCTTTAAGGTAGAGAGACACCTAACACTCTTTTAAGGATAAGAGGATCCTTACAATCTCTTAAGGATGAGAGAGTCCTTACACAAGCCTAAGTACAGTCTAGACTTAATGTAAAATAGAAAATGGAGAAGTGGAATAAAAGAGAATTACTTCAGTGTGGTGCAAATGAAATATACAATGATAATAGAATGAATGCACCTTTTGAAGTCTTCTTGATGTTTGTAATGTAAATGCCAAGATGTAGATGAAGACTTGTAGATGGTCTTGAGTTCCTCTTGAATGTAAAATAAAGAACTTGAACTCAAGAAATGGTGTAGACCAATTTTCACTTCTAAAACTCAAATAATGCTTCTCTAAAGTTGAGACTAATTGTTAATTAATGAGTAGTATTAGAGGTATTTATAGGTGAGCTTAGGAGAGCATTTTAGGTGGTAAATCTCACTTAAACAGTCATATTCTGGGTCCACCGGTCGATCGCCATTGGTAGCCGGTTGACCACCAAGAGCCGTTGAGGCAAAATATAGCCGTTGGGGCACTTCTAGGCAGTCACCGGTCGACCGGGGCTTCCAGCCGGTCGACCGCCAAAATGACATACTCTATTTTGACAGAATGCTGTCATACTGACCAGTCGTCAGTGTTTTGACCATAACTTTTTGATCCGATCTCGGAATGACCTAAAATCAGTTGCATTGAAATCGTAACTCGATTTCCTACAACTTCTATGAGGTTTCATCTCCTGATACTGACTCTAAGATTATCCAAAATACCCTTAAGTCAGGTTAATGTGGTTTTCACAGAATTTCACTAGAACATATTTTTCCTAATATGTTCTTCACCACTTAGAGAGACTTTCCATACTTGGTCAAGGTATGCTCTATGGTCATTCTAGTGTGATGCAATGCACATACATGTGGTGAGTGCATATATGTATATATATATATATATATGTGGAAGTTACAAATTACATTAAAAATGACCAATCTATCCTAGTGGTCTTCTTCTTCACTTGAACCTTCCACTCTTTAGCACTTTATCTTCTTTTCTTCTTGTTTGCAATTCCATGTCTTGACATCTTGAAGCTTAAATTCTTATGATATATTCTTCAAGCATTGATGCCAACTTGTTGATACTCTTCATTTGATGACTTCAATCTTCATTTCTTCGTTTCATTCACCAAATTCAATCTTTGATATGAAGTCTCTACAAAATAATACTTAAAGGAAAATTGTGACATACTTTCATATGTTTGTTATCATCAAAACCAACTATAGGAGTGTGGGCATATCCTTAACAAATTTAACTTGGACTGTTTGGTAGCCAAGAGGAGAAAATAAATGAAATGAAAAGAAAAAATGAATCTAGAAAAGATAAGAAAAGAAATGAAATGGTAAGAAAATATAAAAAGGTTATGTATTTGGTTATCATTAGAAGAGAAGAAAATAATTTTTTTTTGTATTTTTTCATGTTTCTTGTGTTTTTGACAAGATTTTTCTTTTGGAACAAAAGTAAACTTCATTATTCCCAAGGTGAATTTTGAAATTTAAGAATGAAATATTCTCTTGGTTCAGGATATGCCAAGCAGAAAAAAGAATTTCTTAAGCCTTTTTTACATTTTTTTTTTCTTTTCCTGCCTCTTAGTTACCAACACAACCTTAAAGATTTTGCTGCAATTAGAAAGTGCCCTATCATAGGCCAATACCCAATAATACCATCTATAGCAGTGGAGTCCACTCACCTTTAAGTGGAGAGAAAGAGAAAACAAATGGGCCATTACCATAATGGAGAGAAGGAGAAAACAAATGGGCCATACCCAAAGTCAGTTTTTTTTTTGATAAAAACAAAGCACACTGGCAGTCCTCTCATTAACTAATTTGTATGATTTAATAATATACAACCCATGGTAATCCTTAAAATTTTAAGCTAAAATTTTCATGACTAGGGATGGAATTGCACACTCCACACCTATGATCATCGCACTGTGTATTTAGAAATGAAGATTTTAGAGCACAAGTGCTAATGTATATATGGTATATACACTAAAATGGATCAAACGAGAATTCACATGTGTATTGTCAGTTGAATTTAGAACGAATATCTTGTCTCTATAGTGTCTGTCTAGTCTCTTGACCTAAGGTGTCTTTTACTGATACAGTTACACACTGCGAGTTTTGATGCACCAATGATTTATGTCTTTATGACTATAAATCGGTCTGTTGAATTTGTAGTGTTTTGTGGTATTTGAAAGAGATGCCTAAGATGGAAACCACTACCCTTATTAAGAGAAAACCAGGAAAAAAAAAAGTTTGTAACTGATTGGACAAAAAATCCGATACCAATAATATTTTTGATAAATTATTTGTAAAGTTTCCAAAATTTATATTTTTTATTAATATCTGGTTTTCAATTTTACGGGGATCTCTAAAATGGAATTTAATATAGACTTAAAATGAACACATGATGAGGAACTTCAATTGCTCCACCAGAATAAATAAGTCCAACAAATGGGTTCAATGGCGAAGCACTTTCTACCAACAAATGGAAAGTTTAGTAGTACCCATCTTTCATGTATGTAATTTGATTAAAAATGATAGTCAAAACATAAGGGATCCCATTGATTCATACAATGTGGCCAATTGTATTTAGTGGTGAAATTCAAGCCATGCGTTTTGTAAAGGCTTTAAGTCGATATAGCTAGCATTTCCCTATGTTATATATAAGTCATATTTCCTTTTTAGAAAAAGGCTATCTGAGCTTAAGGCGTACATTGAGCCTCTCCACATGAATTTTTATATTAATTTTTGGGAAAGGGTTCCCTGTCTGGTAGCATGAGCAGCATACTCCTTACGCCCATGTCAGCACATGGACTAATCACAATGTGCACCAGAGCATAAACAGGGATAGAATTTTCACATTTCATGAATGATACAACAGTCATTTTGCCTTGGCTATGTCTGAGTGTGGAATCCACAGTACTACCTGGTAGAATTATTTTTCCTTTAATTTCTTTAAGGGGAAGAGTTTTCTGTCTGAGAGCCCGACCCCTGCACTAGTGGTGAGTTCAATGGGAATATGCATTGGAGCATCAACATACAGGGGTGGAATTTCAGGTTTTTATGGGGGTGGGGTGATAATCTTTCCCCACCTTGTGACTCGGCGTAGGTGCTCTATTCTGTTTTTACTATTTGTTGACATGAATAATCTCCCCATTCATGATCTCTGCTCTCCCATGTCCGATTGCAGAAAGAGGCACAAGAAAGGGGACACATGATCTATTATCTACTATCTTTTTTCGAATAAGAGAGAGGAAGAAGAAGGAGAAACCCTAGTTCTGTCTTCACGATTTGAAGAAAATGGGGAAAAGAATTTTAAATCCTAGGTCATTCTCCCTTCTCTCGGTTTTCGGAGAAGATGCGATCCATTTCTCATCCAAAACTGGTTTCCCTACCTCTGTCTTCTATCTGACCATCCACGTGTCACAATCCACATATCGGGATCCAAAGTTGTCTCCACCAGATTCGTTCCCCGCAGAGAATTTCGATACTATAATTAGAAATTAGATAGACATACCAAAGAAATCTTGAAAGATTCACCTTTTCGAATTGCGCTCAAAAAGGTTCCATTGCCATCTTTTTCTGCTGTCTCTCTTTGATCGTTCCCTTGATAAAGAGGTCCATTGCTTAATTGAACCCCACTTTGTGAAGTGCGCTCAACGTTAGAATCTTGTTTTCCCTCTCTTCTCTTACACCTTTTTCTTTTTTAATAGAGAGACCTAGACCCCAAGCTCTGTTTCATATTTCATATGTTTATACAATCATATGGGTAATGATTAAACAGTTTATACAATCATATGGGGTAATGATTATAAACATTTCTTTTTAAAGTATAAAAATTTCACTTCCCTTCCCTTTAAATTCTCATTTCAACCAAAATGGAGCCTGAGGGAATACGTAGAGAAAGATTGGTTCGGCTATTGGTGGCTGAAGGTATTGTTAAGTTTGTCTCGAATTCTTGACCCGTTTTGAAGATTGACCCGATCCGACATATTTTGGTGGCGACTCGAATGGGAAATTTTTCTGAGATCTGTGATGGAAGCAGAGGGCTTGGGCCTATCCCATCATTGATCTTGTATGGGGGTACGGGGGCGTAGCCCCCGCGGTATGGTTCGACCGGATCAACCGCGACCTGATGGATCGACCCACGATTTTGGAGCATATATAATGTACTGTTGCTTGTTGAGAAATTCATTGTATTCTAGGGTTTTCACGCAGTTAGGGTTTCAGGGCGAGTTTTTCCTCGCCGCTGCTAGGGTGTAATCTCTCTTCTGCATAGTGAATCATCTTCTTCTTCGCCCGAGGACGTAGCACACCACCTTGGTGTGTGAACCTCGTTAAATATCTATGTCGTATAGATCTATTGTCTCTTTATTTTCTTGTTTATTGGTGTTTGATCTAACAAACTGTTATCAGAGGTCTGGGTTACTTCGATCCATGGCTTCAACGAAATACGATATTGATAGGTTTGACGGCAACATCAGTTTTAGTTTATGGCAGGTTCGAATGATGGCTGTTCTCACGCAGCAGGGTTTGAAGAAAACCCTATTTGGGAAGGCGAAGAAACCTGCAACTATGTCCGATGATGATTGGAGCGATTTGGATGATAAAGCCCTTTCAGCTATTCAATTGTGTCTTTCGAATGATGTTCTACAAGAAGTTCTCTTAGAGAAAACGGTTGCAGAGTTATGGGTGAAGTTAGAGAACCTCTACCTCACAAAATCCCTCACCAATAGGTTGAGATTGAAGCAACAATTGTATACCCTTCATATGGGTGAAGGTACTTCTATTAAATCCCATATATCTGAGTTCAATTCTATTGTTACTGATTTGAAAAGGATAGATGTTAAAATAGACGATGAAGATTTGGCCCTATTATTGTTATGTTCTCTGCCTCCATCTTATAAGCATTTTAGGGATACCATGATTTATGGTAGAGAGACAATCTCTATTGAGGATGTCAAAACGAATCTGCAAAGCAAGCAGAAGATTGATGATGAGTTGACAACTACCAATAAATCTGATGGTGTTGGTTTGGTAGCTAGAGGGAGAACGAATGAAAGGGGTTCAGATGGTGACAAAAAGAAGGCTAGATCAAAATCTAAACACAAGAATTTAACCTGCAATTACTGTAAGAAAAAGGGGCATATTAAATCTAAATGCTATAAGCTTTTAAATAAGCAGAAGGCAGGCGGTGGTGCTCAAAATCAACAGAAAAGAGATGATTCTGCAGAAGCTAGTATTGCTGAAGATGAGAGTGAGTCTGATATGCTTTTGGTGACTGATGATAAAGTTAGATCATAGGATGAATGAATTCTTGACTCTGGTTGTTCCTACCATATGTGTCCCAATCGTGAATGGTTCTCCACATACGAATCTGTTCGAGGTGGAGTTGTGTTGATGGGAAATAATGCTTCTTGTAAGACTATTGGAATGGGAACGATCAATATCAAGATGTATGATGGCATTGTCAGAACCTTGTCTAATGTCAGGCATGTCCCTGATTTGAAGAAGAATCTCATCAGTTTAGGCACTCTTGATTCAAATGGGTGCAAGTATACAGCTGAAGGTGGAGTCATGAAGATCAGCAAGGGTGTTCTCTTATTGATGAAAGGAATTAAGGTTGGCAGTTTGTATGTGTTACAGGGTACTACAGTCATTGGTTCTGTTGCTGTAGCTTCATCATCTATGTCTGAATCAGATGTCACAAATTTATGGCACATGAGGTTAGGCCATATGAGTGAAAGAGCGATGGCATCATTAAGTAAAAGGGGTCTGTTGTGTGGTCAGCGTACAGGAGCAATGGAGTTCTGTGAGCATTGTGTGTTTGGGAAGCAGAAAAGAGTTAGTTTCAGTACTGCTATTCATAGGACCAAGGGAACTTTGGACTATATTCATTCAGACCTATGGGGGCCCTCCAGGGTTGCTTCAAAGGGGGTTGGTGCAAGATACTTGCTTACTTTCATTGACGATTTCTCTAGGAAGGTTGGGGTCTATTTCTTGAAGCACAAAAATGAAGTATTTGTCACTTTCAAACAGTGGAAGAATTTGCTTGAGAAGCAGATCGGGAAACAAATTAAAAGGTTGAGAACCGATAATGGCCTAGAGTTTTGTGAAAGTGACTTTAATGAGTTCTGCAAAAATGAAGGTATTGCAAGACACCATACAGTTGTTAAAACACCCAGCATAATGGAGTGGCGGAGCGTATGAATAGAACCTTGTTAGAAAAGACAAGGTGTATGTTATCAAATGCAGGATTGGGCAAGGAGTTCTGGGCAGAAGCAGTTAACACAACAACCTTGTTGGTGAATCGATCTCCTTGCACAGCTATTGAGTGCAAGACTCCAGAAGAAGTTTGGTCAGGTAAACCTGCAGACTACTCAAATTTAAAAGTATTTGGATGTCCTGCTTATGCACATGTAAATGAAGGGAAGTTGGAACCTAGGGCTAAGAAATGCATTTTTCTTGGGTATGGATTTGGAGTGAAAGGATACAGGTTGTGGTGTTCTGATCCAAAGTCTCCAAAATTTCTTATTAGCAGAGATGTTACTTTTGATGAATCTGCTATGTTGCATCCTAGGAAAGAAGTCCCTATTCATTGTGATGAAGGTCAAGAAAAATCTAGAGAGAAGGTGGAGTTTGAAATTGATGGTTCATCTTCAAACAAAGCGCAATCTACTTTAGTCCAGTTGCCTACTTTTACTGAAGGAGATGATGCTCAAGAGAATCAAGAAGAAGAGCGGTACAACATTGCCAAGGATAGACCAAGGAGGAATATTAGACAACCACAAAAGTATGGGCATACTGAATTTGTTGCTTATGCATTGTCTGTTGCAGATACAATTGAAAATAGTGAGCCTGCAACATATTCTGAAGCTGTTGCTTCAATTGATTCTACAAAATGGTTGATTGCCATGAATGAGGAGATGGAATCTCTTCATAAAAATCAGACTTGGGAGCTTGTGAAGCCGAGAACAGGGAAGAAAATTGTTGGTTTCAAATGGGTCTTCAAGAAGAAGGAATCTGCCTCAGGTGTTGAAGATGCTAGGTACAAGGCACGTTTGGTTGCAAAGGGCTACAGTCAGGTACAAGGAATTGATTTTAATGATGTTTTCTCACCTGTTGTTAAGCATAGTTCTATTCGTGTCCTACTTGCTTTAGTTGCTATGCATAATTTGGAGTTTGAGCGACTTGATGTGAAAACAACATTCTTGCATGGTGAACTAGAAGAACAGATTTATATGCATCAACCTGAAGGGTTTGTTATTGAAGGTAAGGAGGACCATGTATGCTTGTTGAAGAAGTCCCTATATGGTTTGAAACAGTCTCCTAGACAGTGGTATAAAAGGTTTGATTCAGTTATGGCTAGTTTTGGATACTCCAGGTGTCAATATGACTGTTGTGTTTATTTCAAAAAGCTCTCTGATGGGTGATTCATATATTTGTTGCTTTATGTTGATGATATGTTGATTGCAGCAAAAGATAGGAATGAGGTCAATAGGTTGAAGGAACAATTAAGTTCTGAATTTGAGATGAAAGATTTGGGGGCAGCAAGGAAGATCCTTGGTATGGAGATCAAGAGGAATAGAAAAGCAGGGAAGCTGTGGCTATCTCAACAAAAGTACACTGAGAATGTATTGAATCGTTTTGGCATGAAAGATGCCAAACCTGTAACTACTCCTCTTGCATCTCATTTTAGACTTTCAACTGCTCTATCACCTAAGACAGATGAAGAGGTGGAGTACATGTCACGTGTTCCATACTCTAGTGCAATTGGCTCCGTTATGTATGCTATGGTTTGCACTCGTCCTGACATTTCACAAGCTGTCAGTGTGGTGAGCAGATATTTATCATGTCCAGGTAAAGCTCATTGGGAAGCAGTGAAGTTGATACTTAGGTACTTGAAAGGGACCTCTGGTGTTTGTTTGGAGTTTGGGAGGAATGGTGATAGTTTATCTGGTTATGTTGATTCAGATTATGCAGGTGATCTTGACAAGAGAAGGTCACTCATAGGCTATGTATTTACTCTTGGAGGAAGTACGGTTAGTTGGAAAGCTACTTTACAAGCTACAGTTGCATTATCTACCACTGAAGCAGAGTATATGGCAGTGACTGAGGCAATTAAAGAAGCTATTTGGCTTAGAGGTTTGTTGGGAGAACTCAACATGGATCATGGGGTGACTGTTGTCCATTGTGATAGCCAGAGTGCTATTCACTTGACTAAAGATTCAATGTATCATGAGAGGACAAAGCACATTGATGTTTGGTATCATTTCATAAAAGAGATAATTGTTCACGGTAATATTCAAGTGTTGAAGATTGGCACTGAAGACAATCCAGCTGATATGTTGACTAAGCCTTTATGTGTTGGTGAGTTCGA
>NC_056557.1:11785215-11798606 GCF_013358625.1 Macadamia integrifolia
GGGGGATGGCCATCTCCCCTTCTTTTTAATCTTAATATTGTAGTTATACCATTCAGAGACAAGTGTCCCTAACAATCCCATAAGTGGCCTTGTCAACAAGAAGTATTCTTTTTTGTTCCAACAAAGTGAGATGTATGATTCCATCGAGTATCTTACCTTACTGGTATCTTATAGTATAAATTAATCTCATTAATGATATTATTAAATTATTAATAGATAAGTTAGTATTAGTAACTTCCTAAAGAAGTATGTATATATTTATAATTTAATCCAATTAATTATATATATATATTTTTTGGGTGAATAAATAAATATATTAAATTCAACTAGGAAAGAAAAATAAAAAGAACATTACAAGGCAAAGATGCCAACCAAAATTGGGACAATAACCCAAAGACACAAAAACCCCATGATTTTTAAGAATAAGATATGTTCAAGGTATCTTCGAGGTATTAGGTTTTCCAATTGGCTGAGCGAAGAAGGGGCAAACCTAATACGGTGACTCTTCAATCAATTAATTGTATATTAGTTCCTCCACTAAATAATATCATATAGTGGATTATATGGAATTTAATTTCATTACCGTTAAACACCTTCTTGGACTACAAATTGATTCGTACCCTAGTTTTTGTTTGACCGGACCCCATTGGAGCCATCATAGAGTCGTATTTTGTTGTTGGTTTTATATACCCTAATCAAGGAGACAATTTTTTTTCCGCTAATGATCAGCAACTTATATATTAAAATAAAATGGATACAGAATTAACGTTCGGACATTCCCAGTCAACACCAATACATGTAATATTTTACTTCAGAACTCCACCTTCGACATGGCCATCAGTAGAGGAGGGAAGGAAAATCAAAGAAATTAATAAAACCTATATCTAGGTCGCTGATCTCTCCCAACTTAGGTCGGTTATGATACAAGAGGGAGCAATATCCCAATTTTGACATCTAGTTGAATTAGCTACCCTCTTAGGAAGGGTTAAGTGGTGATTCTTAGTTCCATCTCTTTCTTATAGATTTTTTTTTTTTTTTTTTTTTTTTTTTTTTTTAAGTGAAGACTCTTTCCTAAGGAGACAAGGATGTTTCTTATCATTAGGAACAAGATCTTTTCCGGAAGATTCACCTTTCTAACACTTATAGACCCATATCGTTGGTCAAGTTTCACCATAGAAAAACTAGGAGAAGTGCCTTGAACTTAAGGTGAGCTCAATGTTTGGAAATGAACAAAAGCAAAGGTACCACAATGTTGCACTACCGGGGCCAAGTAACTTGGCGACTATAATTTAGCCAGTGGAGGGTCCATGTATCTAATCCAAATTGATAGTTTGGTCACTCACCATCTTGGTTGATCAAATGTCAAATTTTACCATCCAGCTAAAGCATATGGCCAACTTTGTGCTAGACTTTCCCTGTGAATTTTGAACCGTTGAATTGTTATGCTTGTTGGTGTATGATGTCTTGTATTCCATCGCAGTTTAATCCAGGGAGTACTGGTGCAGCACCTAGACAGGCAGGATTGCGGTCCCGCTGACTCGTACGACCAGGTGATCGTACAAGCAGCGGATTCTTTCTCCACTGACACCCTTCTCTGAGTCGATCGTCAAGTCGTCCTGTTTCTTTGCTCCTCGTTGATCCTTTTCTATGCCACTTGCTCAAGAACCTTGTCGTTAGAAGCCAAGTTTTAAACTAAAAACTTTACAGTTCACCAAAAAAAAAAAACTGAATATATATATAATTGAAAAAATTTCCATTTTGATGAAAATGGAAAACTTAGATTAAGGTTGAATTTTTTTTTTTTGGTTGACAACACGGATGTTCCATATCTGGAGCCATCCCGTTTAGCCCTCCGAGTTGCCTATGCTAATGGTAAAGGAGAAGAAGACATAGTCTTCTTTTTTTTTATGGTGGACAGTTAAAAGTTTCTGAGAAACCAAAAACTCTGTTGGTGGAGCTTTGGTATACACCACTTTCACAAAATTTAGATTGTATCTGGTTTTGGGACTGGTGAGATACTGTCGAAATTCACCAACAGGTCCTGCGGATGAAGCCAGACAATCAAAATGAAAAGATAAAATCGATTCAAGGCTTCCGTTACTAGCTAAGAATGACAAGCCAACATGGACAAAGCTCTTAAACCATGAGAGAGAAGCAAGGCGAAGTCCTATATCCGATGTGGATAAACTTAAATCCACACTCTCTATGCCTCTGGATCTGGGAGCTAGTCAGAAGTTGAATTTTCCCTTGATCAGAGGTAAGAGTATGAGTGCTTTCGCATGTCTTAATAACATAGTCACTATGAAATGCGAAAGTGCCTTTATGATATACCTCGGATTCAGGTATTCGGGGAATCTTATAGTTATTTATGGCAACTTCTAAATTTCTAAAAACCACTTCTTCGGAATTATGGACTGAGTCATAAGTCCTTCCAGAGAGGTAAACCTCTGAAGATGATGATCTTCTTGAGCTGGAGCGAAAGTATGAAGCCATAGCCTTAGAGGTTCGAGTCAATAAGGGTTTCGATCAATCTTCCTTAGGAAGGTTAGGATATCTTTGCTTCAGAATACCACCATATCCAATTCAGATGCATCCGTCTCAACAATCTTAAAACAATCTGGTCGTGCTAAACTTAAGCATGGAAGCTCTTTAGATTTAAGCTTAATTTTTTCGGACAGAGTCAGTATGTATAGTTGTCCATCCATGGTTCAGGCTGCTGCTTAAGCCTATTGAACAAATGTTTGGCATCCTTTGCTAAATCCTTGTAGAATTCAACAATATATATATATATATATAGAATACTCATCTTAACTTATTTCACGCGACTTGAGAAACGTAAAGTGCACATAAAGTCTTGAATTATATTGAGCAATTTACATCCCCTCCCCAGTATTTTTCTTTTATTCCAACCCCTTCCCCTGTTTTTTCAAATATTTTGTAGACCTTCCTTGTCAGTTAACACTGTTAGTCGATCGTTAGTTGTAGATATTAAAATACGATTCTACTCTTTTGCCTTTAACAACTTATTCTTTTTCCTATTTTACCTTTATCCCTACACTCATAACCCCCAATATGTAACCTTTACATTTCACTCACCTCCATCACCACGACAAAGAGGAGTTTGAACCAAGTAGGCATGATCGATGGCGACGGTGACAGAGAAACAAATCAGAGATGTAAATTACTAAAAAAACCCAACAATTTCATTACCAACAATAAAATAGAGAAACAAATTGCTCAAAAAAGAAAAAAAAAAAAAAAAAAAAAAAAAAAAAACCCAACTCGTGTCTCCAATCGTCGTCCGTCGCTGCGCTGCTTGCTGTAGGTCTTCCGTCGATTGCAAGTTCTTGTTCACCACTAGTCGAGCTGTCTCCGTCCATCACTCGACGCGCTGGTTGAGGCTCGTTGCCATCAATTGCTTGTCATAGTTTGCCACTCGTCGAGCTGTTGCTTTAGTCTACTTGCAAGTGAAAGACGAAAGTGAAGAAGAGTTCTTCACTCATCTTCTAATGCATATAGTAGGCCATTTACATTCAACAGTGGTGATTTGGGTATTAAAAAAATATTTTGAACTCTTAACGGACACAATATGATGGAGTCACATTTTTTGTCAAATTTGTCAAAAGACAAGGGAGGTCTATGGAATATTTGAAAACACAGGGAAGGGGGTGGAATAAAAGCAAAATACAGGGGAGGGGGATGTAAATTGCTCTTTTTCTTTTTTCTTTTTTGTAATTTTTTTACTTTTATCTTTTTGGCCTTTAGGATAGGAGACTAAATTTATATCGTTGATTATTTATTTATTTATTTATTTATTTTTGTAATTTCCCTCATAGCTCTTGTGCACCTTAAAGTATATGTTAAAGCGAGAAGCACAATACTTCGTATTAGGGGTGAAATAGAGTCGGGTTGGATCAGGTTTCTTAAAACCCCAACCCAACCCTAGATCCCCAAAACCCAACCCAACTCTACCAGGTACACGCTCAGGCCTAACCTTGTTGGGCTCATGGTTGGGCCAGGTTGACCCTAGGTGGTGACTCCCCTTTACTAATTTAACCTCTTATGACATGTGAATGGTACATTGGTCATTAGCAAATCCCGTGAGACCTAACGGTCTGAGCATCCGCTCCATTGGGTCCAAGTCAGGGGTTTCATCCATTATACCTACAATAACTGATTTGCATCGATCAATTATTGGTATCAATACGATATGGCCGATCTGTTACCGATACTTAGAACCATGCTTAGGCCTTGTTTGTTTGATGAGAAAAAGGTGGAAAAAGTAAAAAAAAATGTTGCAAACTAGTACATGTTTCTTACAAATTATCATGAATATGAGTGTTTTGACAAATGGGTGAAAAACTTAACAAACAAGGTTATGTGATGCAATAATTTTTGTTTGGCTGATGTGGCACTTAATTTTTCTTGCTCTATATTTACTTCATGAAAAGTTGTCTTGTTTATCTCTCTCCTCCTCCTATTGCCACTATTTTTCATAGAATTCTTCTCCACCTCTATTTATTTTTTCATACAATCCATTCCCACAAAAAATTATATATTCCTTAATTTCTTTTCCTTGCCATCCTGTTACCACCGGAAATCCACCAGAGGAGCTAAACCTGCACAGGGATAGAAGGCAGAGGCCTGGAGATATCTCCAAGGTAAGTCCTCTGACGCCTAAGTTAGAGACCGGCGGAATAGTGTTTTCACAAGAGTAATGGTGAGTGTTGACCTACCTTTTCCCTCCTTTCGGGCCCTCTTTTATAGTGCTTTGGGTCTAGGGTTTCTTTTGGGAGTCCCCCTCGGGTCCGCCTTTTCCCCTTCCCGATTCCTACTCGGATACGTGCTATCTCCCTTGTGGAGAATATTCCCTATTCGGGTATCTTCTCCTCACGTTGTTTACGTGGTTAGAAATCTTGCGGGCTCTATCAGGTGGGCAACACATGTCCTTCCGTTGGATACCACATGTTCTTACATTACTGGGTGATTAGTTGGGCCATATCATAGCCCCCTTACTTCCACTAGGAAGCTCTTTCAGTGGAAGTAACTTCCTTCCTCTGTTGTGTTCCCCTTCGGCCTTCGATCACGGCCTTCATCTTGAAACCAAGACCTCCGATCAGGTCCACAGCCTTAGCTAGAGCTCTAATCGAGGTTTTGACTTTCGAGCACAATCGAGGTTTTGACCTTCGGTCAGGTTCGCTCGGCCTTAGCCAGAGCCCCCAACCGAGGTTTTAACCATCGGTCAGGTCTGCTCGGCCTTAGCCAAATCCCCCAACCGAGGTTTTGTCCTTCGGTCAGATCTGCTCGGCCTTGGTCAGAGCCCCCAGCTGAAGTTTTGTCCTTCGGTCAGGTCCGCTCGGCCTTAGACAAAGCCCTTAACTGAGGTTTTGACCTTCAATCAGGTCTGCTCGGCCTTAGCCAGAGCCCCCAACTGAGGTTTTGACCTTCGGTCAGGTCCACTCGGCCTTAGCCAAAGCCCCCAATTGAGATTTTGACCTTCGGTCAAGTCCGCTCGGCCTTAGCTAGAGCCCCCAACCGAGGTTTTGACCTTCAATCAGGTCCGCTCGGCCTTAGGCAGAGCCCCCAACAGAGGTTTTGACCTTCGATCAGGTCTGGTCGGCCTTAGCCAAGCCCCCAACTAACGTTTTAACTTTTGGTCAGGTCCTCTCGGCCTTAGCTAGAGGCCTAACCGAGGTTTTGACCTTCATTCAGGTCTACTCGGCCTTAGCCAGAGCCCCCAATCAAGGTTTTAACCTTCAATCCTTTGGCCTTTGTGACTCGTTGCTCGTGTCTCTGGCTTGAGTGACATGTCACTCGTGTCTTACCTGGAGTGCCTCGGGAATCAACATTGATGAAGTGTTAAGGTCTTTAATGGCCTCGAGTAGTCAGATCATCATTACCTTGCCTATATAAATTGAGACTCCCTCATTTTTGTCACTTTTCCTAGAGCCATTAACCTTCAATCTAGCACTTTTTCCTTCATCTTCGGTTTTCCTCATCCATTGTCATCAGTAAGTTCCATGTCTAGCTCATTCGATAGTAGGCCCTCGTCCTCTGAGGGGACCATCTCTAACCCGAGATATCGTAGTCCCAGACGTGTCCGAGGCATGTCCTCTGGTTCATCCTCAGAGTCCCATTCATCTCGTGTTTCCTCCTCCACTGCTACACCTCTTGGATCTGCAGGTGGTCTGAGTATGGAAGATATTATAGAACGGGTTCTTGAAACCCGAGCCCAGACAAATGAGTCTCTTCCTGTAGAGGCTAGGGACATAGTATCTACTATGTCCGAGGTAGAGCTCGATGAGCTTAGGGTGTCTTGTAGTATCCCAAGAGAATTCAACCTTCGGCTCCCAAGGCCCACTGACAGGGCCAGTTATAGGAGCCCAGGTGAAATCTGCTTCTACCGAGATGCCTTCAAGGCAGCGCTCTGGCTTCCGCTACACCCTTTCTTCAGCCAAGTGTTTCGGCACTATGGCATCTGCCCAACCCAGCTAACTCCAAATGGGTGGTGGCAGATCCTTAGTTTCATAGTGTACTTCTGTCGGATTTAGAGGCCCATCTCCCTTCCTCTTTTTCTCAATTGTCTGTCCCTTGGAGCTAGTAAAGGGGACTCGGGTTGGTATTACTTTAGCACTCGGAAGGACATTAGGTTGTTGAATAGGTATCCTTCATCGATCCACAGCTGGAAGCACAAGTATTTCTTTGTGAGATCGTCTGAGGGTTTCCCCATCGGCAACCTCTGGGACATTCCCAACCTGAAGGATGTTAATTCGGTGCCCCCCTCTTCCGAGTGGACGTGGAGTCACTGGCATTGGAAAAACTCAAGCCCCGGAGTCCACCAGTCGAGTCCGATAGTCTTCAATCAGACGCAGTCCTGTTTCAATTCGAGCTTAGCTCGGGTGAGTTAGGGTCACCCGATTCCATTCTTGCTTTGTCTCCTTTTGCCTAATGGTAACCTTTGTTTCTCCTATGTAGTGCAACTCTCCAGGGTGGATGTTAGAGCAGTAGAAGCCGCGAGGCAAGCACAGGCGAAGGAGGCCCGCGTGAGAGAGGTCTGAGCGAGGGAGCAGCAACAGAGGCAAAAACAAAAGCAGGATAAAAGGAGGGTTCCTGCTTCTGAGCTGACCGATCCTTCTTCTAAGAGGAAGAGGGATCTTGCACGGAAGCCTACCGAAAGTGCCATTCAGGCCCTCGCCTCCCAAGACCGGGATGCCTCTAACCCGACTGAGCCTGTGTCAAACATTCATTCACAGAGTCCAGCGCCGAACCGAGGCAAGTGAGAGCGTGGCTTCATCCCCGACTGGTCCATGAAGGAGGATGACACTTTCATCATTGGAAGGGTGTCTCGGGAACTGGTGCTGAAGGGTAACCTTCCGAGGGATGTTTTCGACGCCCAGAAGCAGGGATCCTCGACCATGGTGACCAGCGCATGCTTTTATGTGGCAGGGGTAAGATTCCTTCGGTCTTCGGCTTTCAGGTTTCCTTCTCGATCACTCTTATTTTTATAAATGTTTCAGGCCTAGAACCAACTTGCCCAGTTGATCAACCGAGTTGAGGCCATGGCTCGGACTTGGAGAGATCTAAGTTGGAGAAGGTGAGCCTAGAGAATGAGCGCTTTGTTTTGCTTCAGAAGGTAGAGCATATGGAGACTGAGCTCCTTCGGGTTTGCCAGGAGCATGATCGAGAACTCTCGGAGCTTAGATCTCAAATATCTGCGAGGCTTAAAGCAGCCAAAGCCTGAGGGGTCAAAATGTACAAGGCTTCCAAAGACTTCTATAAAGAAGTTAAGCAGGCTACTGCTCTCGGATACACGATGGAGTCAACCGAAGTTCGTGACTGGGTTCTCGAGTATTATCCGGAGGTGTCTTTCGAGGATAGTGGCCTTGTTTTCGAGAATGAAGGTAGGGCTGCTTTGGCCCCTACCCCTGTGCTACTCAGGTGACCGAGCTCGAGAAGAGTGGTGACAAAGAGGAGGTTCAGAGGCCCCGCGAAGTGCCCCTTACTCCTGGTCATGACGGTTCAGACCGAGATGTTCCTGGTGCCGTCGATGGCGAAGCTGTTCTCCCGACCGAAGCCCCTTGATGAATGAAACACCTTCGGGTCTCCTTTCTATATCTTTTGAACTTGGGGCTTCCGGCCTCTATGTAATTTATGCCTTTAGGCTTCTTAGATGAATGAAACGCCTATCTTCTTTTAGCTTCCTTCGTGCCCTTTTTATTATCGTCACTATTTTTTGTTGATTTGACAATTAACTCCGAGCACGGACTGTCACAGGGCTTTGGCTTTGCAGGTAAGGGTAGGAAAGTTGAAGCCCTTATGCAAGTGATTCAGTAATTACAAGGTGGGAGTATAAGGCCGAAGCTCCTACGCAAGTCATCGTTTCCTTCATGACCGAAGGATGAGGGGCGCTATTGGCGGCCCCCTGTCGTAGAGCAGTCCTTCTATCGGGCTATTTCGGCTTTGTTCGAGCCTTCCATCTAGGGATCCCTTCAATCAGGTTTGCTCGACCTTGGCGTGTGCTTCCTGACCGAAGGGGGGAGGTCCTATGCCCAGTTTTGGCCTTAGCTCCCAATCAAGGGGGTACCCCCTTCAGTCAGGTCGTCTCGGCTGCGGCATGAGCCCCTAACTGAAGGTTGTATGTTTCATAGCCATTATTTGGGCAATTTCCATGAACCAGCTTATATGAAATAAAAATCCTCCGGAGAGCTTGAGATGGAGAATCGCAACTTGAAGGTTCTTGAGAATTCAAAAGATGATTAATTCAAAAGAATAACCTAGTAAATGTAAATGTGCTTTGCTACTATTGCTAGGCATGTCACTACTGGTAGAATTTTCTCAAGTTCTTCGAGTTCCACGATCGAGGTACCATTTCTCCCCTCATAGTCTCCAGGTGATAGGACCCCGGTCATGTCATCCTTGAGACTATATAAGGCCCTTCCTAGTTTGGAGCTAGCTTTCCTTGATGCTTTAGGTCTGATATTTCCATCCTTCTCAGGACGAGGTCACCCACTCTAAACTCATTCCTTCAGATCTTTACATTGTAATGTCTCGCAACCCTTTGTTGGTAGGTTATAATCCTTTCTCTTGACACTTCTCCGACTTCATCCAGGAGGTCCAGATTTGCTCGAAGCCCTTTGTCATTTTCTTTTTCATCGTAGTATTGAACCTGATGGGTCATGGCTCCTACTTCCACCGGGAGCACAGCTTTGGTGCCGTAAGTTAAAATGAAGGGTGTTTTCCTGGTGGCGGATCTCTCAGCTGTGCGTTAGGCCCATAGGATGTTGAGTAAATCTTCTGTCCATAATCCCTTGGCATCATCCAGTCTCTTCTTTATTCCTTGGAGAAGCGTACGATTGGTTACCTCCATCAATCCATTGGTTGATGGGTAACCGACGGATGTTTTCCTGTTGTTAATGCTGAGGGCCTCACAAAATAAGCCAAAAGTTGGATTGGCAAACTGAGTTCCATTGTCCATTACTACCACCCGGGGGATTCCGAATCGATAGACCACCACTCTTTCGAAGAAGTCTCTTACGTTCTTTTTGGTTATCGTAGCCAGAGCTTTGGCTTCTGCCCACTTCGTGAAGTAGTCTACTACTACCACAACAAACTTTCTTTGCCTCGTCACAAGGGGGAACATGCCTAGGATGTCTATTCCCCACATGGAAAATGGTACTGGGCTTGACAGGGAGAAAGCTCAGTAGAGTGCTGCCGATGGATGGGGGCAAACATCTAGCACTTAACGCACTTCCTAACGAACTCTTCTGCATCCCTCCTCATGGTCTCCCAGAATAGGCCCTGCCTCAGCACTTTGTGGGCCAAGGCCCAAGCTCCAAGATGTTGGCCACATATCCCTTCATGTACTTCTTGGAGTGCATACGCGACATCGACAAGGTTCAGGCATTTGAGGTATGGTGTGGTAAAACCTATCTTATACAACTTCTTGTCTTTTAGCATGAAGCATGTTGACCACATTCGTATCTTCCTTGCCTCGTCCCTATCTTTGGGGAGTACACCTTCTTTTAAGTACCTGATTATGGCATCCATCCAGCTAGGTCCGTTCTCGCCAGCGGGTAACACCTCTTGGGGTCTTTCGGCACTTGGTTGGGATAACACTTCAAAATACACCGATCGTCCAAGGTCCGTGAAGTCAGAGGTGGCCAACTGCGATAGTGAGTCTGCGTTGGCATTCTCTTCTCGTGGCACCTGCCTTATCTCTAACTCCTTAAAGGCTATTATTCTCTCTCGTACCGTCTTTAAGTACTCAACCATCCTTTGTTCTTTGGCTTCGTAGTCTCCATTCACCTGCCGTACCACGAGCTGGGAGTCACTATGTACCACTAACTCCTATACCATCAAAGCCCGTGCCAGATTAATTCTGGCTATTAGCGCTTCGTACTCTGCTTCATTGTTGGAGGCATCGAAGTCAAACCATAGGGCATACTCGATCTTGAAACCTTCGGGGCTGACCAGTATGATCCTTGCACCACTTCCCGTGCTATTGGAGGAACCATCCACATACAATGTCCAGGTCTTTTTTGCTGGGGCCTTGGAAAACGTCTGGTAATTTTTTTTCCTTGTCATCCTGTTACCGTCGAAAATCCACTAGAGGAGCTAAACCTGCACAGGGACAAAAGGCAAAGGCCCGGAGGTATCTCCGGGGTTAGTCCTCTGACGCCTAAGTTAGAGACAGGTAGAATAGTGTTTTCACAAGAGTAATGGTGAGTGTTGACCTACCTTTCCCCTCCTTTCGGGCTCTCTCTTATAGTGCTTTGGGTCTAGGGTTTCTTTTGGGAGTCTCCCTCGGGTCCATTTTTTTCCCTTCTCGAGTCCTACTCGTATACGTGCTATTCCCCTCTTGGGGAATATTTCCTATTCGGGTATCTTCTCCTCACGTGGTTTACGTGGTTAAAAATCTTGCGGCCTCTATCAGGTGGGTGACACGAGTCCTTCCTTTGGATACCACATATTCTTACATTATTGGGTGATTAATTGGGCCGTATCATATCCAATGAAACCTGCCCTTATAAATTTCCCACCCCTTTCATCCTTCAAACAAACGGGCCTTAATGTTTTAAACATGCATGTAAGCATTACACCTTTGCCTACGTGGCACGGCTGGGATTTCCCTAGGACATCTCTCTCTCTCTCTCTCTCTCTCTCTCTCTCTCTCTTCCGCAAACAAAAACTGAAAGACTTGACCACGGGTTACCAATCGATGTCTAACCCAGTGGGCCTAGGGTAGCCTTTGATCAATTCTTAGAAAAAGAACCTATCTTTTGCTTTCATTGATCAAAAAGTCAAAAAGAAAAAGGAAAAAGAAAGATCTTTTTCTTTTGCCGTCCATCCAAGGAACAAGATTAATATCACTGTCTATCATTGAGTGAGACTTTATCTTTAACTATTTATTGGCATATGATAACAAGACTTTATTAAGTGAAAACGTATTATTTTATGGAAGAAAGAAAGAATTGCTGCCTAGTGTAGTCTTTGAATTCTTAGAAACAAGATCAACCTCGTGTTGTACGTGTTATCCACCAAAGAAAGACTTCCTTTTAGGTGTAAAGAAGAACGATTTCGTTTAGGTGACGTGCCCCAGTTCTATTCCCAGAATTGTAATCATATTTTATTGGGTTTGATTTGATTTTAGATCTTCCGTTTGAAACTAGTTTCAATTTTCGGTTTTGATTTTGATTTGACATTTTTATATAGGTCTTAATGAATGTACATGCAACGAATTCAAACATTTCGTGTGCTACGGACATTTCCTAGATAACGGATCAGTTGTTCGTACGATCACCTAGTCGTATGAGTTAGCGACCAATACCTGTCTTTGTAATTATCAGATATACCCCTCTTTATGTTTGTAATGGTAGAAAATAAGACAGGTGTTGGTCGCTGACTCTAATGACCAAGTGATCGTACGAGCAGCGGATTTTATCTCCATTTCCTAGGCCATGATCTCTGTGAAAAACAGCTGGATCCATTTGAACATGAGAGAATACAAGTGGACAAGGTTGTCACATTCTCTCCACAGCCCATGTGCAATTCAAGGACTTGGAGGGAGTATTTTGGGGAAAAAACTGGAATAAGGTGTCGGTGTATGATGTCTTGTATTCTGTCATAGTTTAATCCAGGGAGTATTGGTGCAGGCGCCTCAATAGGTAGGATGGCGGCCCCGCTAGCCGGTTAGTGGGCCATGGCGTTGCAAAGGGAGCAGAAGCCCCCCTGCATAGCGGAGGTGTAGGGGGCGCAGCCCCACTAGATTTTTTTTTATTTGAGGGCAGTTTTGTAGTTTCCGGATTAGGGTTTTTTCGCTATATATTTATAGCGAGGATTTCTTTCTCTGTAATGTAAGCAATATTGAGAGGTGTGAAGTAGGATCTTATCTCACCGAGGACGTAGGCAATCTTGTCGAACCTCATAAATCTGTGTGCATTTGCTTGTTCTTGTTTTTTCATTATCTTCCGCATCATTCTAGGGTTGCTTTTCTACATAAGAGAGGGTAAGAGAACCTCCTCATCTATTGACTTTGACCCGTAGTGGGTTGGATAAAAAAAGATTTCATGCTTTCTCTATAGTAGTTGGGAGTGTAACAAAATAGAATTGGCAAGGATGAGAGAACCTTAGCCCCTGTAATTGTCGATATATCCTTTCGCGTACTATAAAGCTCCTAGTGCTCTTCCATTGCTGAAGGCATCCACAAACAATGGCTTTCAGCAACCCAACTGTACTAGAATCCTTCTTCCATCTCATATTCTTCCTTCTGTTCTTCTTTTTGCTCATCTCTTCTTCCTACTCCTATGCCTTGAGTTCCATCAGCACTGGCACCAATATTGTCTCAGTAGACCAAGCTGATGCTCTCCTTAAATGGAAAGCTAGTCTCAACAACCAAAGCCAATCTGATCTCCATTCATGGAGTCTACTTGATCCTAATGTCACCAATTCCTCTCTGCGATCTGACCCGTGGTGCCGTTGGACTGGAATTGCTTGCAATCAAAGGGGAAGCATCACTGAAATTAACTTACGAAGTAAGGGCTTGCGAGGTATGGTTGAGAACTTCCCTTTTCCCTCACTTCCTGCTCTTACACTTCTGGATCTCTTTAATAATACACTTCATGGCACTGTTCCATCCAACATTGCTAACCTCTCGGTTATCAACTGCCTTGATCTCTCTGTGAATTATCTCTCAGGATTAATTCCATCTGAAATCTGCTTACTTACCAGTCTTCAAATCTTGTATCTTGATCATAATAGTTTCAGTGGATCAATTCCTTACGGAATGGGAAGATTGAAAAATCTTACTGTTCTGACCATGCACTCCAACAAACTCAATGGTTCCATACCTGCATCTCTAGGTAATTTGAGCAATCTACAAAAGCCCTCTTTGT
>NC_056557.1:11798626-11812778 GCF_013358625.1 Macadamia integrifolia
CGGTCAGGTCCGCTTGGCCTTAGCTAGAGCCCCCAATCGAGGTTTTGACCTTCGGTCCTTTGGCCTTTGTGACGCATTGCTCGTGTCTCTGGCTCGAGTGACATGTCACTTGTGTCTTACCTGGATTGCCTCGGGAATCAGCATTGATGATGTGTCGAGGTCTTTAATGAATTGGGGCGCTATGCACATGTATATTACATATATGTATACGTAAATTATATGTATATATATATAAAGATACATATTACATCTATATTCTATAGTAAGCCTATACGGATCGTCATTACCTTGCCTATATAAAGTGAGACCTCCTCATTTTTATCACTTTTCCCAAAGCCATCAACCTTCGGTCTAGCACTCTTTCCTTCATCTTCAGTTTTCCTCATCCATCGTCATCAATAAGTTTCATGTCTAGCTCATTCGGTAGTAGGCCCTCATCCTCTGAGGGGACCACCTCTAACCAGAGATATTGCAGTCTCAGACGTGTCCGAGGTATGTCCTCGGGTTCGTCTTCAGAGTCCCATTCGTCTCGTGTTTCCTCCTCCACTACTACACCTCGTGGATCTGTAGGTGGTCCGAGCGTGGAAGATATTATGGAAGGGGTTCTTAAAACGCAAGCCCAGATGAATGAGTCTCTTCCTGTAGAGGCTAGGGAAATAGTATCTACTATATCCGAGGTAGAGCTCGATGAGCTTAGGGTGTCTTGTAGTATCCCAAGTGAATTCGACCTTCGGCTCTCAAGGCCCACTAACAAGGCCAGTTATAGGAGCCCAGGTGAACTCTGCTTCTACCGAGATGCCTTCAAGGCAGGGCTTTGGCTTCCACTACACCTTCTTCAGCCAAGTGTTTCAGCACTATGGCATCTGCCCAGCCTAGCTAACTCCGAATGGGTGGCGGCAGATCCTTAGTTTCATAGTGTACTTCTGTCGGATTCAGACTCCCTTCTTCTTTTTCTCAATTGTCTGTCCCTTGGAGCCAGTAAAGGGGACTCGGGCTGGTATTACTTCAGCCCTCGGAAGGACATTGGTTATTGAATGGGTATCCTTCATCGATCGATGGCTGGAAGCACAAGTATTTCTTTGTGAAATCGTCCGAGGGTTTCCCCATCGGTAATCTCTGGGACATTCCCGACCTGAAGGATGTTAATGCCGTGCCTGCCCTCTTCAGGGTGGACGCAGAGTCACTAGCATTGGAAAAACTCAAGCCCTGAAGTCCACCAGTCGAGTCCAATTGTCTTCAATCGGACGCTATGCTATTTCGGTTTGGGCTTAGCCTGGGTGAGTTAGGGTCGTGCGATTCCATTCTTGCTTTGTCTCCTTTTGCCTAATGCTAACCTTTGTTTCGCCTATGCAGTGTAACTCTCCAGGGTGGATGTTAGAGCGACAGAAGCAGCGAGGCAAGCACAGGTGAAGGAGGCCCGCGCGAGAGAGGCCCAGGTGAGGGAGCAGCAGTAGAGGCAGAAACAAAAGCAAGATAAAAGGAGGATTCCAACTTTTGAGCTGACCGATCCTTCTTCTAAGAGGAAGAGGGGTCTTGCACGAAAGCCTACCGAAGGTGCCATTCAGGCCCTCACCGCCCATGACCGGGATGCCTTTGCCCCGACTAAGCCTTTGTCAAACATTCATTCACAGAGTCCAGCATTGAACCAAGGCAGGTGTGAACGTTGCTTCATCCCCGACTGGTCCGTGAAGGAGGATGACACTTTCTCTGTTGGAAGGGTGTCTCGGGAACTAATGCTGAAGGGTAACCTTCTGAGGGATGTTTTCGATGCCCAGAAGCAAGGAACCTCGACCATGGTGACCAGCACATGCTTCTACATGGCAGGGGTAAGATTCCTTCGGTCTTCGGCTTTTAGGTTTCCTTCTCGATCGCTCTTATTTTTATAAATGTTCCAGGCCCAGAACCAACTTGCCCAGCTGATCAACCAAGTTGAGGCCATGGCTCAAGACTTGGAGAGATCTGAGCTGGAGAAGGTGAGCCTGGAGAACAAGCGCTCTGTTTTGATTGAGAAGGTAGAGCATCTGGAGACTGAGCCCCTTCGGGTTCTCCAGAAGCATGATCGGGAACTCTCAGAGCTTAGATCGCAAATATCTGCGAGGCTTAAAGCAGTCGAAGCCCGAGGGGTTGAAATATACAAGGCTTCTGAAGATTTCTATGAAGAAGTTAAGTAGGCTGCTGCTCCCTAATACATAATGGGGTCGACCGAAGTTCGTGACTGGGTTCTCGAGCATTATCCAGAGGTGTCTTTCGAGGATAGTGGCCTTGTTTTCAAGGATGAAGGCAGGGCTTCTTCAGCCCCTGCCCCTATGGCTACTCAGGTGACCGAACTCAAGGACAGTGGTGATGAGGAGGAGGTTCAGAGGCCCCGTGAAGTCCCCCTTACTTCTGGTCATGACGGTTCAGACCGAGATGTTCCCGGTGCCATCGATGGCAAAGCTATTCTCCCGACTAAAGCCTCTTAATGAATGAAATGCCTTCGGGTCTCCTTTTTGTATCTTTTGAACTTGGGCCTTCCGAACTCCATGTAATTTATGCCTTCGGGCTTCTTTGATGACTAAAACGCCTTTCATCTTTTAGCTTCCTTCGTGCCCTTTTTATTATCGTCACTATTTTTTGTTGATTTGACAATTAACTCCGAGCACGGACTGTCACAGAGCTTCGGCTTCATAGGTAAGGGTAGGAAAGCCGAAGCCCTTATGCAAGTGATTCAGTAAAATCTTAATTACAAGGTGGGAGCATAAAGCTGAAGCTCTTTCATGAGTCATCGTTTCCTTCATGACCGAAGGATGAGGGGTGCTACTGGCAGCCCCTTGTCGCAGAGCAGTCCTTTGATCGGGCTATTTCGGCTTTGTTGGAGCCTTCCATCTAGGGATCCCTTCGATCAGGTTTGCTTGACCTTGGCGTGTGCTTCCCGACTAAAGGGGGGACCTTGGTCCTATGCCCGGTTTTGGCCTTAGCTCCCAACCAAGGGGGTACCCCTTCGGTCAGGTCGTCTCGGCTTCGGCCTGAGCCCCCAACCAAAGGTTATACGTTTCATAGCCATTATTTGGGCAATTGCCATGAACCAACTTATATGAAATAAAAATCCTCTGGAGAGTGTGCTTTACTACTACTGCTAGGCATGTTACTAATGGTAGAATTTCCTCAAGTTCTTTGAGTTCCACGATCGAGGTACCATTTCTCCCCCCATAGTCTCCAGGTGATAGGACCCTGATCGTATCATCTTTAAGACTTTGTAAGGCCCTTCCTAGTTTGGAGCTAGCTTCTCTTGATGCTTTGGGTCTGATATTTTTGTCCTTCTCAGGACAAGGTCACCCACTCTGAACTCGTTCCTTCGGATCTTTGCATTGTAATGTCTCGCAACCCTTTGCTGGTAGGCTACAATACATTCTCTCGACACTTCTCGCACTTCATCCAGGAGGTCCAGATTTGCTCGAAGCCCTTTATCATTTTCTTTTTCATTGTAGTACTAAACCCGATGGGTCATGGCTCCTACTTCCATCGGGAGCACAACTTCGGTGCCGTAAGTTAAAATGAAGGGTGTTTCCCCGGTGGTGGATCTCTCAGTTGTGCGGTAGGCCCAAAGGATGTTGAGTAACTCTTTTTCCCATAATCCCTTGGCATCATCCAATCTCTTCTTTATTCCTTGGAGAAGCGTACGATTGGTTACCTCCGTCAATCCGTTGGTTGATGGATACCCAACGGATGTTTTCCTATGGTTAATGCCGAGGGCCTCACAAAATAAGCTAAAAGTTGGATTGGTGAACTGAGTTCCATTGTCCGTTACTACCACCTGGGGAATTCCAAATCGATAGACCACCACTCTCTCAAAGAAGTCCCTTATGTTCTTTTTGGTTATCGTAGCCAGAGCTTCGGCTTCTGTCCACTTCGTGAAGTAGTCTACTGCTACCACAACAAACTTTCTTTTCCTCGTTGCAAGGGGGAACGGGCTTAGGATGTCCATTCCCCACATGGCAAATGGTACCAGGCTTGACGGGGAGGAAAGCTCAGTACAGAGCTACGGATGGACGAGGGTGAACATCTGGCACTTAACGCACTTCCAAACTAACTCTTCTGCATTCCTTCTCATGGTCGCCAGAATAGGCCCTACCTCAGCACTTTGTGGGCCAAGGCCTTGGCTCCAAGATGTTGGCCACATATTCCTTCATGTACTTCTCGGAGTGCGTACTCGACGTCGACAAGATTCAGGCATTTGAGGTAGGGTGTGGCAAACCCTATCTTATACAGCATCTTGTCTTTTAGCATGAAGCATGCTGACCACATTCGTATCTTCCTTGCCTCATCCCTATCTTTGGGAAGTACACCTTCTTTTAAGTACCTGATTATGGCATCCATCCAGTTAGGTCCGTTCTCGCCAATGAGTAACACCTCTTGGGGTCTTTCGGTACTTGGTTGGAGTAACACTTCAAAATACACCGATCGTCTAAGGTCCGTGAAGTCAGAGGTGGCCAACTGCGACAGTGTGTCTACACTGGCATTCTCTTCTCGTGGCACCTGCCTTACCTTGAACTCCTTGAAGGCTGTTATTCTCTCTCGCACCGTCTCTAAGTACTCAGCCATCCTTTGTTCTTTGGCTTCATAGTCTCCATTCACCTGTCGTCCCACGAGATGGGAGTCACTGTGTACCACTAACTCCTGTACCATCAAAGCCCACGCCAAATTAATTCTGGCTATTAGCGCTTCGTACTCTGCTTTATTGTTGGAGGCATCGAAGTCGAACCATAGGGCATACTTGATCTTAAAATCTTTGGGGTTGACTAGTATGATCCCTACACCCCTTCCTACGCTGTTGGAGGCACCATCCACATACAATGTCTAGGTATTTTCTGCCTGGGCCTTAGAAAACTCCTGGGGATCATCGAGGAGCATTGTCTCGGCTATGAAGTCTCTTAGGTCCTGTGCTTTTATTACAGTTCTCGATTTGTACTGGATGTCAAATTCTCCCAACTCTATGGCCCAGTTTACCAAGCGATCGGACATATACGGCCTTTGTAGTATCTTCTTCAAGGGCTGGTCTATGAGCACGCATACCGTGTGTGATTGAAAATAAGGCCTCAGCTTTCTTACTGCTGTTACCAGGGTGTATGCCACTTTCTCTATCTTTCTTTATCTTGTTTTGGGATCTAGCAGGGTTCGGTTAACGTAATATATTGGCCATTGTTGCCTTCCTTCTTCCTTCATCAGTACCACGCTTACTGCCACTGCCGATATAGCCAGGTACAACTACAAGGTATCCCTGGCATCTGGCTTCGTCAATAGCGGGGGTGCGGCCAAGTACTCCTTCAGTTGTTCAAAGGACTTTTTGCATTCCTCCGTCCATTCGAATTTTTTGGATCCCTTTAAGGCTTTGAAGAAAGGGAGGCACTTGTCAGCTGATCGAGACATGAACCGTCCTAGGGCGGTGACTCTGCCTGTTAGCTCCTAGACTTGTTTCACATTCTATGGTGACCTCATATCTCGAATGGTTTGTATTTTCATCGGATTGGCTTCAATTCCCCTCTCCGAGACAATAAAGCCGAGGAACTTTCCCGATGCTACTCTGAATGCACACTTTGTCAGGTTCAGTTTCATGCCATACTGCCTCAGCACTTGGAATGCCTTTTTTAAGTCTCGAATATGGTGTTCTGCTTTTAGGAGTTTCACGAGCATGTCATCTACGTATACTTCCATGGTTTTGCCTATCATCCTCTTGAAGATCTTATTCACCAGCCTTTGATAGGTGGCCCTTGCGTTTTTTAGCCCGAAGGGCATGACTTCATAGCAATATAACCCCCCTCGGTCACGAAGGATGTCTTCGGGACATCGGCCTCAGACATCTTAATCTGATTGTAACCCAAGTACTCGTCCATGAAGCTTAGCGCCTCGTGTCATGCTGTGGCATCGATGAGGAGGTCTATTTTTGACAGGGGGTAGCCGTCCTTTGGGCAGGCCTTGTTCAGATCAGTGAAGTCGATGCAGGTCCTCCATTTCCTATTTACCTTCGGGACCATCACCACATTGGATATCCACTCCTAGTATTGGATTTCACGGATGAACTGGGCCTTCACCAACTTTTCTACCTCTTCATCTATCTTCTGCTGCCTTTCGGGGGTGAAGGTCCTCTTCTTCTGCTATACCAGCTTCTTAGTCGGGTTGACACTCAGATGATGCTTTATTACTTCTCAGCCTATTCCAAGCATGTCTAAGGCTAACTAGGCGAACATGTCAGAATTGTCTCAGAGGAATGAGATGAGTTTTTCTCGTTGTTGCCTTGGCATTGTAGCCCCTACTTGGAATTGGAGAGTGTTATCTCCCTCTTCAGCTTCAACTTATATCAGCTCCTCAACAGGTTCCCCCCTTTGATAACTGGTGTTGTCGTGCAGATCTTCTATCAAGAGTGCCTCGCCCGCCTTTTCTTTTCCCCATAAGGTGGTGCCGTAGCACTTCCGGGATGCCTCCTGGTCGCCTCGACATTCACTGACACCATTCTTGGTTGGGAACTTCATCTTGAGGTGTGGTGTGGAAACGATAGCCTTTAGTAGGTTTAAACCAACTCTCCCTAGTGTGGAGACGATAGCCTACTACCAGGAAGTTGATCATGACTGTTACCTGTAGGTCTCTAGTGCCAGCTCTTACTGACAACTCAACCGATCCCTCCACTTTGACTAGGGCACCAGAGAATCCTTGCAACGGGTGTTCAACCTTCTTCAGCTTTTCCTCGTCTAGGCCCATCTTTTGGAAAGCTTCAAGGAATAGGATATCAGCTGAACTGCTGTTATCCACCAAGATCCTTTTTACTCTACAATCGGCTATGGTCGTGGTGATTACCAGGGCATCATCGTGTGGCATGTGCACCCCTTCCAAGTCGTCATTAAAGAAGGAAATAACCATCCCCGTCTTCGCCTTCTTGTCCACCATTCAGCCACATGCACGCTTCACGCATAGGCTTTTGCTTTCTTAGCCGAGGTTGAACTTTCTCCAGCGGCTAGGCCTCCACAGATTATCACTATAACCCTAGTTGGGCTTTTATGATCGTCCCGAAGGTGATGGTCACCTTCCTCAGGTGTCCGGTCCCTTTGCTGTTCCTGATTGCCTCTGCGGGCTAGCCTCCTCCTTTCATAGCGGCCTCTGTCGTCTCTTTGACTGTTGTCCCTATGGTTATTACCGTCTTGGGCATCCTCTTTTTTGTGATCTACGAATCGGCCTAGATACCCTCTTCGGATCATTCCTTGTATTTCCCCCTTCAAGTGCCAACAATCTTTAATGTCGTGGCCATGGTCCCTGTGGAAATGACAATATTTGTCCATATTGCGTCTCTCAGGGTGTCGTCCCATCTTCCCTGCCCACTTCATGGTTCTGGCATCTGGGGAGTCCTTTATCTGCATTAGCACATCCGTTCGTTTTCGGTTCAGGGGAGCGTATTTCTCAAACTTCTTCGGTGGACTGGGTGCCCGACCACATTCGGACTTTCGTCTTTTGCCCTTTTCAGAAGGTTTGTCATCTCCTCTTGGGATCCTTTTCCTCCCTGTCTTCTCTTCAGCTTCTTTATCGGCTTGAAGGGTTTCTTCCATCTGGATGTACTTATCACATTGAGCCCTCTATTCGGCTAGGTTCCTTGGTGTATGCTTCGCCAAAAACCTTTTTAACTCTTTATCCTTGATGCCTCCTAGCAGGGCCGCGAACTCTTCTTTTGGGTCCAGACATCTGATCGTGATCTTCTCTTGCTGGAAGCGCTTCATGTAGTTTCACAGTGACTCTCCTTCATGTTGTTTTATGTTGGTCAGGTTCAACGTGGTCTTCTAAAGGGGTTGGCTACTGGAGAATCCCTTCATGAAGAAGTAACTCAAATCGCTGAAGCTGTGGATTGATTTCGTCGGCAAGCGGTTGTACCATAACCTTACCCTCCTCTGAACATCAAAGGCAGGGCTCGACACATGATGTTTTCTAAGACTCAATGGAACTGCATCGCAACCTTAAAGCCTTCCAAATGATAGACGGGGTCTCCTGACCAGTCGTAGGTATTATATTTGGGCAGACGAAAACCAATCGGGAGCGGGTCCCTCATGACTTCATCAACTAGAGCCATGTCATTGGTGAGGTCCAGCTCGCGAGCTCCCTTCTGGTTTTCTGCTACCTTTCGGATCTCATCCTTCAGGTCTAGGATCATCTACTTCAACCTTGAGTCATGTAACTGTTTGTCCCCTTGATGCAGTTCTTCATGCCTGGCCCCCGTGACACGCCGCATTCTTTCTTTGGGTGCGGGGCTTTCCCTCATTGCTAGGTTTTGAGGATTTCGACCAGACCTTATCAATCCTGAGCTACTCCGGACCTCATCTTGAGGTCGCTCTGGTTGGACATGGGAGCTTCGCGCTGCTCCACCGGTCTTATGAGAGATAGCTTTGGAGACCTCTTTCATTGTCTTGGACATTTGGTCATACTTCTCCTAAAAGGCGTCGAACTGCTCCTCATCACATATTCCTACACCCTAGGAGGGGGTGGAGGATCGGTATCCCTGCACACCGGATGTCCAGTCGAGCACTGGTCCCTCACAGAACCTTTTCAATCGCTGTTTTCCCGTTCTTCCCTGATGTCCATCAAGGGAGGGAGCTCTTCCGAAGGTTCTCCCTCATTCATATTTATATTCGGCGCTGCTTTGTTTTTTTACGATTGTAGGTTCTCCCCACCATTACCGTTGTTCTTACGGACGGCGCCAATCTGTTACCACCGAAAATCAGCCAAAGGAGCTAAACCTGCACAGGGATAGAAGGCAAAGGCCCGGAGGTATCTCTGAGGTTGGTCTTCCGATGCCCAAGTTAGAGACCGGCGGAATAGTGTTTTCACAAGAGTAATGGTGAGTGTTGACCTACCTTTCCCCTCCTTTCGGGCCCTCTCTTATAGTGCTTTGAGTATAGGGTTTCTTTTGGGAGTCCCCCTCGGGTCTGCCTTTTTCCCTTCCCGAGTCCTACTCAGATACGTGCTATCCCTTTTGTGGGGAATATTTCCTATTCGGGTATCTTCTCCTCACGTGGTTTACGTGGTTAGAAATCTTGCGGCCTCTATCAGGTGGGCGACATGTGTCCTTCCTTTGGATACCACGTGTTTTTACATTACTGAGTGATTAATTGGGCCGTATCACATCCTATCAACGATATTTGAAACCTACCTTATAAATTTCCCACCCCTTTCATCCTTCAAACAAACGGCCTTAATGTTTTAAACATGCATGTAAGCATTATACCTTTACGTACGTGGCACGGCTGGGATTTCTCTAAGACATCTCTCTCTCTCTCTCTCTCTCTCTCTCTCTCTCTCTCGTCCGTAAACAAAAACTGAAAGACTTGACCCCGAGTTACCAATCGATGTCTAACCCAGTGGGCCTAGGGTAGCCTTTGATCAATTCTCAGAAAAAGAAACTATCATTTGCTTTCATTGATTAAAATGTAAAAAAGAAAAAGGAAAAAAGAAAGATCTTTTTCTTTTGTCGTCCATTCAAGGAACAAGATTAATATCACTATCATTGAGTGAGACTTTTTCTTTAATTATTTATTGGCATATATAACAAGACTTTATTAAGTGAAAACGTATTATGTTATCGTAGAAAGAAAGAATTCCTGCCTAGTTTAGTCTTTGAATTCTTTAAAAAAGAAAATCTTTTGCTTTCTTTGATTGAATGGATAAGAAAAGAAGGATCTTTTTCTCGTCATGGACAAAAGACTTTGAATTCTTAGAAACATGATTAACCTCGTGTTTTACGTGTTATCCACCAAAGAAAGACTACCTTTTAGGTATAAAGAAGAACGATTTCTTTTAGGTGACGTGTCCCAGTTCAGTTCTATTCCCAGAATTGTAATCATATTTTATTGGGTTTGATTTGATTTTAGATCTTCGGTTTGAAACTAGTTTCATTTTCGGTTTTGATTCTGATTTGACATTTTTATATAGGTCTTAATGAATCTACATGCAACGAATTCACAAGCTATGGACATTTCCTAGAGAACGGATCAGCTATTCGTACGATTACCTGATCGTACGAGTTAACTACTAATAATTGTACGAGTTAACGACTAATACCTATCTTTTTAATTATCTGATATACCCCTCTTTATGTTTGTAATGGCAGAAAATAAGACAGGTGTTGGTCGCTGACTCGTATGACCAAGTGATCGTACAAGCAGCGGATTCTATCTCCATTTCCTAGGCCATGATCTCTATGGAAAACAGCTGGATCCATTTGAACATGAGAGGATACAAGTGGACAAGGTTGTCACATTCTGTCCACAGCCCATGTGCAATTCAAGGCCTCGGAGGGAGTATTTGGGGAAAAAACTGGAATAAGGTGTCCGTGTATGATGTCTTGTATTCTATCATAGTTTAATCCAGAGGGTATTGGTGCAGGCACCTCAACAGGCATGATGGCGGTTCCGCTAGCCGGTTAGCGGGCCATGGGGGTTGCAAAGGGAGCAGAAAGCCCCCCTGCATAGCAGAGGTGTAGGGGGTGCAGCCCCACTCGATTTTTTTTTATTTGAGGGCAGTTTTGTAGTTTCCGGATTAGGGTTTTTCGCTATATATTTATAGCAAGGATTTCTTTATCTGTAATGCAAACAATATTGAGAGCTGTGAAGTAGGATCTCATCTCACCCAGGACGTAGGCAATCTTACCGAACCTCTTAAATATGTGTGCATTTACTTGTTCTTGTTTTTCCATTATTTTCTGCATCATTCTAGGGTTGCTTTTCTACATAAGAGAGGTAAGAGAACCTCCTCATCTATTGACTTTGACCCGTAGTGGGATGGATAAAGATTTCATGCTTTCTCTATAGTAGTTGGGAGTGTAACAAAATAGAATTGGCAAGGATAAGAGAACCTTACCCCCTGTAACTGTCGATATATCATTTCGCGTACTATAAAGCTCCTATTACTCTTCCATTGCTGAAGGCACCCACAAACAATGGCTTTCAGCAACCCAACTGTACTAGAATCCTTCTCCTTCCATCTCATATTCTTCCTTCTGTTCTTCTCTTTGCTCCTCTCTTCTTCCTACTCCTATGCCTTGAGTTCCATCAGCACTGGCACCAATATTGTCTCAGTAGACCAAGCTGATGCTCTCCTCAAATGGAAAGCTAGTCTCAACAACCAAAGCCAATCTGATCTCCATTCATGGAGTCTACTTGATCCTAATGCCACCAATTCCTCTCTGCGATCTGACCCGTGGTGCCGTTGGACTGGAATTGCTTGCAATCAAAGGGGAAGCATCACTGAAATTAACTTACGAAGTAAGGGCTTGAGAGGTATGGTTGAGAACTTCCCTTTTCCCTCACTTCCTGCTCTTACACTTCTGGATCTCTTTAATAATACACTTTATGGCACTGTTCCATCCAACATTGCTAACCTCTCGGTTATCAACTACCTTGATCTCTCTGTGAATTATCTCTCAGGATTAATTCCATCTGAAATCTGCTTACTTACCAGTCTTCAAATCTTGTATCTTGATCATAATAGTTTCAATGGATCAATTCCTTACGGAATGGGAAGATTGAAAAATCTTACTGTTCTGACCATGCACTCCAACAAACTCAATGGTTCCATACCTGCATCTCTAGGTAATTTGAGCAATCTACAACAGCTGTCTTTGTACAAAAACAATCTCATTGGTTCAATCCCTGCATCTATAGGTAAGTTGAAAGATCTGCACTTTCTATACCTATACCACAATCAATTTTCAGGTACCATTCCTCAGGAAATAGGAAATTTGACACAGCTTAACTTATTTAGCCTGAAAAATAATAGTCTAATCGGTTCCATCCCCCAAGAAATAGGAAATTTGATCTCACTTAGTAATCTATACTTAGATATGAATAATCTCAATGGTTCAATCCCTGCCTCTTTAGGTAATTTGAGAAACCTATCCATTTTAAACCTCTCTCAGAATCAACTCTCTGGTAGGATTCCTCTAGAAATAGGTAATTTGACAAGTCTGACTGAGCTAGATATGCCCACCAATCGTTTAACTGGATTCCTCCCTTCGACTTTGGGAAACCTACAGAAGCTCACCGTATTGAACCTGCTGGAAAATCAGCTTTCCGGATCGATCCCTGGAGAAATAGGAAATCTTACAGAATTGGTTTACTTATCATTTGGAGGTAACCATTTCTCAGGTAGTCTGCCACAAGAAATAGGAAATCTTACAAAATTGGCTAATCTACAATTGGAAGAAAACCATTTCTCAGGCAGTCTGCCACAAGGGCTATGTATGAGTGGATCACTTGTAAACATCACTGCATATAACAACCATTTCAGAGGTCTTCTTCCAAAGGGCTTCAAGAACTGCACAGGCTTGTTTAGAGTTCGACTTGAAAATAACCAACTTGTTGCAAACTTATCAGAAGACTTCGGGGTTTATGAGAAGCTGAATTACATTGATTTGAGCAATAATCAATTGCATGGTGAACTTTCATCAACCTGGGGCCAATGCCAAAATTTGCAAACTCTACAGATGGCTGAGAATAATATTACTGGTAAGATACCTCCAGAGCTTGGGATGTTAACTCAATTGGGTAAACTATACCTCTCTTCAAATTACCTGGTGGGAGAAATTCCTAAGGAATTTGGTGAATTGAGAAGTTTGCTAAATCTCTGTCTGGGTGGCAACCAACTTTCTGGTAGTTTACCATTAGAAGTTGGAAGGCTATACAGCCTAGCATATCTTGACTTGTCATCAAACAGTTTCAGCGGACAAATACCAGCAGAGATAGGGAACTGTTCCAACTTATTATATCTGGATTTAAGCAATAACCATTTGAATGGAAGCATTCCATTTCAAATTGGGAATCTACTTTACCTTCAACTTCTATTGGATCTTAGCCAAAACAGGCTTAGTGGAGAGATTCTGTCGCAGTTTGGAAATTTAGCCTACTTGGTAAATTTAAATATCTCCCACAATCAACTTTCAGGTGCCATTTTTTCTGCATTTGATGGAATGTCTAGCTTGACATCCATTGATATATCTTACAATGAGTTTGTGGGTCCACTTCCAAACAACAAAGCCTTCCAAAATGCTACAATAGAAGCTTTAAGAAATAACACAGCACTGTGTGGCAATGCAAGTGGTCTGCAACCTTGCAAATCATCCTTGTCAAAAGGAGAAAATGGAAAACCAGACCACAAAATCCTGATTATTGTTATGGTTTCATTGTTAAGTGTACTATTTCTTCTGTTTGCTTCTGTTATCGCTTATGTTGTCCACCGAAAGATAAGAATAGTTGAGACAAAGCGAGGAACAGCAACACATGTTAAAGATTTATTTTCAGTATGGAATTACAACGGAAGAATAGTATATGAAGAAATTATTGAAGCAACTGAGGATTTTGATGCTAAATATTGCACTGGGACGGGAGGATATGGAAGTGTATACATGGCAAGGCTGTCAACAGATCAAGTAGTAGCTGTCAAAAAGCCTCACCAACCATTACAAGATGAGTGTGAGAATGCCAACATGCAAACATTCAGAAATGAGGTTTGTGCGTTGACAAAATTGCGGCACAGAAACATCGTGAAGCTCTATGGTTTTTGTTCATCTGCACAACACTCTTTTTTAGTTTATGAGTATTTTGAGAGAGGAAGTTTGGCTAAGATCCTCAACAATAGTGAGCTTGCTTCGGAAATGAATTGGACAAGAAGGATTAATGTCATTAAAGGTGTGGCGAATGCTTTGTCTTACATGCACCATGATTGCTCACCACCGATCATTCACCGCGACATATCGAGTAACAATGTTTTGCTGGATGAAGAATATGAGGCATGTGTGTCTGACTTCGGCACTGCTAGACTTCTAAAGCCCGATTCATCGGATTGGACTTCTCTAGCGGGGACTTGTGGATATGTTGCTCCAGGTAATAAATTCATTATCTAAAGATATTTATAGATAGTACTTGTATGAAATATATATTTTTTAATATCTTATAACTAATTCTTCATTCTTTCTACTTGTAATTAATATTTTACTAGGTGAGACTTTACTGAGCAAATTTTCATCGATCAAGCCATTTTTATTACAAGTTTGGAAGTTTTTTTGTCAGTATCATCATATATTTCAAAATTGAGTTACTACTCCCATTAAATAAATTTTGAAAATTTTGATATATTCCTTACCATT
>NC_056557.1:11812798-11828383 GCF_013358625.1 Macadamia integrifolia
CCCCCCCCCCCAATTAAAGATTAATTAAGACGATATATATACTCCTGCCCCATGGCACCCCAAAGTCCAAACTAAGCTCAACTTTGATTAAGGTAAGGGTGTTAGTCGGTCAAGTTTTGATTATTTGGTTCACTTCTGACTTGGTTTTCATTTTAACAAGGTGAAATCAAAACCAACTCCGATAAGAATCAGCCAAAATATCATAATTATTTTGTTCTGGCCCAATTTTATCAATTTCTATTTGGTTTTTGTTATCCAGTTGACATGTGGTTTATAGTGTTGGTTCACATTGAGTTTCACCTTGTACCATTTAATTCTATTTATTCTACTTCATGTATTGATATATTACATGTCTGAATTGTGAGATAGCTTCAGATTCCATTACAAAAATCAAAGATTTTGGATAATAATTCTTAAGGCGAAAGAACTCTATCCTACTAGTGTAGAAAACACCAGTACACACGAGACTAATGAGAGGGCACACACATCAGCATCTTCAGCTTCCCTGTCTTTGGTGTTTCCTGCGCCAATAGGAGAAGATTCTTTTCCCTAATTCTTATCGTTGGTGATGTGATCTCTTTATTTATGAAGTCTAGCATTTTCTTTGTGGTTGCGTTTTGTTTACCTATTAATAGATGATTGTTCTGGCATGTTTATTATTTATTTTAGGTCTTATTTTCCATTTCATTATCATGTGGGAATGATTATGGAAGAAAAAATGATATCTGTTAGTGTGGTGCTACACACTAGTATGTACCTATGCTCAACATAGTAGGTATGAAAAGACCCTATTACCTTGCACTGAAGACGCCCCATGCACCAGCGAGATAGCATTATATTGCCCGTTAAATTATCACATGAGTGCCAGAGAAAAAGATTTTCTTTTTTTAATTCTTTTTAGGGAAATTTACATCCACCTCACCTAGCTTTTGCCCTTATTACATCCACCTCTCACACGTTTTGTTTATTACAAATAAACCCACCCAACCTAACACAGTGAGACTGGTGGTAGTTTTTGAAATGTTAAAGACGATTTTACCCTTATGACATCTTTACCTAAAACATCTTAAGTCACTGACCCTTTTACCCTTTGAACGTCTTCAACCCTAAAATTCCAAACTTGTCTTGACCATTTTACCCCTTCGTCTCTGTTCATGGTGAAACCTCTCGCTGGTAGCACCCCAAATGATCTGAATTTTTTCAACTCTCATACCATGGCTCTGCCCATTAAACCATGCATCTGCATAACTATCCCATGTATAGAACCTGTAAAAACCATATCTTATCTCAAATTCACCTTCATAGAAACACCATTGCTGTAAAACTCCACCCCTTCTCTGATAATCTTGTCATCTTTCCTTTCTTTCTTGAAAGAGCACGAGCCTCCGTTTCCTATGAACCACTCAACCGATTCATTTTTGCCCTTTGAAACCCCCAATTTCCTGTTCTTCTCATCCCACAACCGTTTCAGAAACAATGAGGTTTGGATGATAAAACTCTTTTTATTCCCACCAAAATAAAGGACAACAACGATGAAAACAAGAGCTAACAACAAGTTTTCTAAAGTGGATATGTCTTTCCTGCTCATATAGAAGTAAAAGAACAAGAAAAAAGAGACACTCAAGAATGTCGTGCCTGGAATAGGTACGAGACGATTCCAACAAATCAAATAACGATTCGAACCTTTTGAAACGGATTTGTGGGGTTTCGCTTCCTCTGCTACAGCTTCTTCATCTTGTATAGATGAGAGACTATGGATTGAAGACCAGATAGTTGAAGGATAGCGAAGAAGAGAAGATTGGGTTCTCATATGCTTCGCCCGGTTTTTCTGACCTTCCGTGGCTGATTTTCGTTTCTAGGTCTCTCTTTCTTATATGATCTCTTTTCCCACCCCTTGAAGACTTTCTCTGTAACGTGAGATTCTTATCACGAAGATTGAATTGGTAAAGCTCTGAGACATTGCAAATGGTGCACAAAATAAGCAGTCACAGTCACAGTCACAGGTGCATCAGCTGTAAGCTGATGCGATGACCTCTGCTGGATCCAGGCTGACGCCCCTTTCTCTAATTTAGTTTGTGATCTCCAAGTATTCTTTTTTTTTTTTTTTCTTATAGGTAATTTGTATATATTAAAAAAATAAAAAATATAAAGAAAGACAACCGCTACAATCTTCTTTGAGCAGACCAAAAGAAATGAGGAGGAACCCCTAAATCAAGCAGGACAGACTCTACAACCCATTTCATGAAATAAAGAAAAGAAAAGAAAAGTTAGTAACAATTGGGAAAAAATGTTATGAAAGAGTTAAGAAGCCCACTTACAGGAACGAAGAAAGTACGGGGCACTTTTCATGTGATGGCTCTTCCGCAGAAAACTTCTCTCTATTGGATGGTTTAAGTTTCTAAAGATTGCATGACCATCATCATCATTCGACTCTGTTGCTTCCTTTGAAGAATCCAAATGTATACCTTCTATATTATCATCTTGATGAGTCACCTCCTCACTATGGTTCAACCTAACCTCAGAGACTTGAGTGTCTTCACAATGAGGCTCTTCTTTTTCTTACTCTTCCTCTTGCTCGTACTCATGCTCTTGCTCTTGCTCATTCCACTTTGAGATATGAAAGAATGATTTTCCCTCATTAATTTCCAAACTGGCTCCATAAGGAATGTGATTATTATCCGTAGGTTCTAAAAGCTCCTCAAGAGAAGCGATAGATGAATTATCAGCTTCGAAGTCCAATGTACAGTGAAGGGTTTGAGTATTCAAACCATTGTCTACCTCGACAATCCTAACCATGACTTTCTTTTTATCTCTCTTATTTGACTTCTCATAAGGAACTAATCGATTCTTAGATTCTTCAAAAAGTGGAAAAGAATATACTTTCTCCCAATCGTCTTCCTTCCTTGCATAAACGTTCATAATGGGATACATAATAGAATCATCCATAAAATGTGGAATATTCTTCATATGGAGAAGCGCCTTCTCCCCTTTGGCCGAACCAGAGTGGTCTCCAACCATCATTCCTACATTACCTCCTTCAATCTCTATTACCTCCTTCAATCTCTCCTTCCTCCAATAGCACTCCTTCATTCAAATTCAATGGACTATTTACCATTGACTGATATCTATCCGCCACATCAGATTTTGAATTACCCTCTTTTGAGTTATGAACATTTTCCACCTCACCTACAGTTGAAAATGGTTCAAGCATCCCACTTTCCACAATTTCTGCCTCCACCTCATTTGAATTTGAATTAGGCAGCTCCCCAATCAATGCATCCAGGCCACCAAACACATTCCTATGCACCACCAACTTTTCTAAATTAGTATTGCCACGTGATTTGACTCCATTTATTATGCTAGAAAAGGAGTCTTTGATTCCTTTACCCTTCATGACTCCATTAGTAGCTATGAGATTTGAATTTGAATTCAAATCTGAATCTGAATTCAAATTTGAAATTGAAGAAGTTCCAACTTGGGCGTGTACTTCTCCAGCAGCTGGTGTAACTCCCACACCTCCCTTGATCACCACCGAATCAGCTCCACCTCTAGTCACCACCTCTTGTGGCTGAGAGATATGAGTGCGGCTCCGCTTTTTGACCCACTTAACACTAGTGGTATACTCCTCTTTACCACATTGACTCAAGTCATGGCTAAAGATCTTACATTTAGTGCATGACTGTCTCTAATCATACAGAACAGCCTGCAAGAAAATAACCCCCTTTTCATCATGAACATGAATGGTTTTTAGTAATTCATATCCAGCATGAACTTCCACGCAAATGCGAGCATAAGATAATCGTTCCATGGTTCTAGTACACTTATCAGTTGTAATGGGAACTCCATTAACACTTCCAGTGGCACTCAATGCTTCCATTGTCCAATAATGCAAAGGCAAATTGGTAGAGAAACCCAGGTTTGGAATTGAATTCAGATGTACCTTATCAAGTACCATGCTCAAGTTCCATGGTCTTAATAGTAGTGGATGTCTATTAACAAACCATGGTCCTCCTTCCCATACCTTCATTTTTTTTTTTTTTTGCTAAAAGTCAGCAAAAGAATATGTTAAAATGAATAAAGAATTACATGCTCAAAGAATGAGAGAATCAAACCATTAGGCTACCACTCCACCTTCGGCATTGTGATTAGCAGAAAAGCAACCTAATGAGAAGAAAGAAGCCAACTAACAGAACCTAAATCTTGGTCTCAATTGAGAGTCCCAACTGATAGCATGAGAAACCAAAGAAGGCGCTAGGATCTAGCTTGCAGACAACCGAGTAGATGCAGCATGCTTTGCCAATCTATTAGTCACCGCGTTTCCCTCCCTATAGCAATGTGTGACCTCCATGTGATGCTGTCTAAATAACACTTATAATACCACCATTGTTGCTGAAGAAGCCATGGAAATTGTTTTCTTATTAATGCAGTTCACACTGCCTACAAGTCACACTTCATTCACAATCTTTCAATATTCACTAAAGATGTGACCGGACAACCACCATTGCTTGAGAAGTGTTGAAATTGTGTGCTAGTGGTCCGTCCAACTGCTAATGAAAAGGATTCTTCAGAGAGAGAGGCGATGAGAAGGCTCATAATAAAGGCATCTTGTTCACGCCATGCCTTTGCTTTCATAGGGTCTTGAGGGCAACGATTATCACCGGTGACATAGTTGAAGAGGCGTTGGGCAGTGAGATATGGTACGACCTGTGTGCGCAATAAACATAGTTCTTAGATGTGAGCTTTAGAGATATCATATGATGAGCATCAGATAGGAATGTGGGAGGTGGGGATGGTTCGGCCATGGTAGAAGAGGGAGGAGGAGGGTGCTCGGTGGAGCTTTATGCGGCTCTTGATACCATGTTGAAATTGTATATTGGCATTAACTTTAATGAGTGTACAATGGTGCTCTTATATAGAGATTACAATTATTGAGTTATAGACAAACTCTATGATCACATGTGGGAGACTCAAACTCTAATAGTAATGGGGTAGGACTCAGTTAACATCTGTGAGTAATGGACAGAAAGTCTATTATCACATGTGAGAGTCCTATTCCAGCTCTGCTGTCTCATGAGGTAGTCTTGGACTGCAAGTAGTCTCTAGAGTTTGTGCTCACTGAAAATGCCTACAATGTAGGAGAGGTTGTTGAGTGTGAGTATGACTCTAGAGGTTGAGTTCGAGTGGGACGCTAACTGTCCTGATAAGAAGGATCTCTTTAGTGAGAGCACAAGGGGGCTTTTTTTTCCTAGGAAATGTCCTATCAACGCTTTCTCCCACCTTTTCAAAGCTGCATCCATTGTAGAGGATGAACAGTAGACAAATGCATTCCTTTCAATCACCTTTGGCTTAATAAACTCCAACTTTAATCCATCAATACGTTCAAGGGATTTAGAGGAAAACAATCTTGCCCAGCCCCCTCAACCAATAATATTTTTTCCATTATCAATGGAGCCATCCTTCAAATTTTCAGACCTTACTTTCAAATCTCCTCCTCAGGGTTGTTGCTCTAGTGTCATGGGAGAAGAAGACCCTATAGCCGAAGCTATGGGCTTTTGAGCCATGGCCGCAGCTTTAGCTTTCACCAGATCCTTGAGTTAGAGATGTAGGGATTCTCTAAAATTAGCTACTAATTTTTAAAGAAAGAAGGGGTATTTCCTATACTGACTACTACTATGACCATTGGCTTCCTTACTCCTTAGCCACCTGAGGTAATAGATACAAAACCATATCTATAAATCTAAGTCTATAACTCCAAGATTGAAGTCTCAATATCATCAATTTTAAGGAGAGAAGACACTAAAATTTGGATGATCAAATCGAGTTATAGAGTGGATAAAAATACCAAAGCTTCTATCATTGTCCTTTGATGGATCCTTCTTTTTCTTTCGGATTAGCAAACAGAGAATACAGAAAAGAGTCACTCCTGCAGTAGCAGCAGTTGGCACAAAAATGACAACCCGAGTATTCTTGTTCTTCCTTAATTGGTGATTAGAATACCGGCGAGTTTTTTGTGTTTGTAGAAATTCAAGTCATTTGGGGGTGCCGCCAGAGAGAAGTTTGTCTCCTAGAGACGAAGGGGGCAGTGGTTAGGGTTTAAGACAAGTTTGGGATTTTAGGGTTGAAGATGTTCAAACGTTAAAATGTTCATTGACTGGAGATGTTTAATTTTCCCCCACCTTCGGCATTGCCATTAGCAGGGAAAAAAACTCAGGAGGGAAAATAAAAACTGAAATCTAGGCCTAGACTCAGCATCATGAGCTACCTCATCCCAAATGTGCATAGGAAGCTAGACGTTTGTCTCAGATATTTTTCCGCATCCCGAACTAGAAAATCAGCTATGCTATTTGCCTCCCTAAAACAGTGAGAAATCTTCCAAACAATGGAAAGCAAGAAAGGCTCCAGGGAGATCCAATCTTGAGCAACAAACCATGGAATGGATCTAGCTTGTACTACCACTACCACTGCCACAGAGTCTGACTCGATCCATAGAGATGACGCTCTTAGATCTTTGGGCATTTGGATACCTTCCGTCAAACCTTGAAATTCTGCTACATAATTAGTTTGAACTCCAAGGAATCTCTTAAAAGAGCTAATCACAACTCCCAGATCACTTCAAATAACTCCACCTGCACCAGCCGTACCAGGGTTGCCCATGGAGCTGCCATCCACATTTAATTTAACCCAACCAAAAGGAGGCGTACACCAAAAAAAATTTCAAAATCTTTGGGGGACGTTTAGAATTAATAATCAATCCCAAACGCTGGCAGCACATGAGATCAGAGAAATGGAAAATTCGGTCAGAGATGACAATTTTATAATCTTGGAAATCTCTTTTTTCTTATCAAAGACAGAAAAATGAGAGGGCATTCTACTCCCATATCTCCTGGAATTCCTTTCCTTCCAGATATTTTCAGCCACAATGACAAGCCCTATAGACCAAGGATACTTAAGAACCATCACCCTGCGCTTTCGAATCCACCACTGAACTAGCTGAGGTAAATCAATAATATCAAGCCAAATCAATCCAAAATAGTCAAGGAACATGTTCCATATTGCCAGAGAAAATTTGCAGCCCATGAATATATGATTAAAAGACTCTAATTGCTCGTCACATAAGGAGCACTTTGAAGCCAAGGGAATTCCTTTAGCCAAAACAATATCATCCGTAGGAAGCTTTTTATGCATTAAACGCCACCCAAAAGTGGATAACCTTGGATGCATAAGATTTCCCCAAACCAAGGAGCTCCATGGAACCTTTGGGTTACGCTTTCTTATCTCCTCCCACGCAGAAAAAGAAGAAAAAGAGCCCAAGGAGGTACAGCTCCAAACACATCTATTCTTCAAGGGAGAAAGCGGCAAGCAATTGGACCTTGTAGCTTCGAAACAATGATGCAGAAGAGGGGATCAAACAAGAGGTAAAGCCCATTTAGAATTATGAATGACATCAGCCACCTTCAAGGAATAGTATTTTTAAGAACTCAATGTCTAATCCACATGTCTCTGCAATAGACTTATCACCTATCCAAATGTCAGATCAGAGTCTAATATCATGACCATTACCAACTATCCACCACTCTCTGCAAGAAACTAAATTCCAAACTTTGCGAAATCCAGGCCAGACAGAAGAAGACTTAAAGGATGATTTAATATTTCCATTTTTCAAAAATCTAGCTTTAAACATTCCACTCATACCTGTGTTCCCATGCTTGATGTTCCAAACTTGCTTGCACAATAGGGATTTATTAATATCGCGAAGGCGACGAATCCCTAAACCTCCTTCATCCCTAGGCTTGTAGACCTGCTTCCACTTTACTGTCACTGATTTGGAGCTATCCACATCCTGTCACTGATTTGCAGCTATCCACATCACCAGTCCATAAGAAGTTCCTCATCCATCGCTCCATCAAGCTAATAAGAGCATTTGGCCACCAATAAACTGCCAAGTTGTGGACGGGCATTCCCATAATCACAGAACGAACCAGCTGAACTCTTCCAGCCATTGAGAGAAGATTCCCTTTCCATCCCGCCATGCACTCCTTAATCTTGTCTAGGACTAGAAGCAAAAAATTCTTCTTCACGCTACCTTTAAAAGTCTGAACCCCAAGGTATTTGGTAGGAAGATTGCAGACCGAGATGCCCAAAGTATCAGAAATATCTCTAATTCGAGGGTGCCTGACTTTCCCCATGAAGAGCTTACTTTTCTTTAAATTAACATGCTAACCAGAAAATTCTTGATACTTCCTCAAAAATACATTAAGATTATGAACATATTTAATAGATGCACTCATGAAAATAAATACAGTCAGCAAATAAAAGATGAACTGGCATTGCCTCACCCCGAGGCCCCTGAAGAGGTTTAATTTTTACTTCACTGATGAGAGCTTGCATCCCTCTGCACATAACCTCCTCTGCTAGAATAAAGAGAATAGGAGACATGGGATCCCCTTGTCCCCTTGTCTTAAGCCTCTCTCAACATTGAAATATCCCACTGGACCTCCATTCAGAAGAATTGAGATTTTAGAAGAGCAAAGAACTTGATGAATCCATTTCACCCATCAATTAGAGAACCCAAATCGCTTTAACACTAGGAGTAATAAAATGCCTTTTGAACATCAATTTTAATTCCCAAACCTCCTCCTCTAGTGGCTAAAAACATGATATTTGCAAAGCTCTGACGCCAAGCCATTATTTATGTGAATTAGTTTCCCTCTTTGAAATGACCCTTGCTCATTTGAAATCAGTCTTGGCAGCAAAATTACATTCTTGTAGGTAGGATTTTAGATATAACTTTGCAAAAAAAAGTCCCCACACATAAAGGCCGGAATTTGTCAAGCGAGATGGCTCCAGCAACTTTAGGAATCAAAGCTAGAAAGTTATTATTTATAAGGGGCATAATGCCTAAGAGAAAGAATTCTCTGGCTGCTCTAACAAAATCATCTTCTACCACCTCCCACCAATGACGAAAAAAATACCCAGGGAAGCTATCAAGACCAAGGGAGCTATCTGGATCAAGGTCCCAAACGGCCTTTTTAATTTCAACAGGACCCGGAATGGCGTCCAAAGAGAGTACGTCTACTTCATCAACTAAAGCAGGGATAGAGTCAAGCAAATCCAAGTGCTCAGAGACCGGTGACACCCTATGAAAAGATTGAAAGTAATCTATCATATAGCTTGCGATCCCATCTCTGTCACAAATCTTGGACCCATTAGGTATTTGCAATATTCTTATGGTGTTTCTTGCCCTTATAATCTTATCATAAAGGTGAAAGAATTTTGAATTTCGATCACCATGCTTTAGCCATGTGATGCGAGATTTCTCCGCCCATACCTTTTCGTGATTTTTTAAGGCGTTTAAGTATGTAGTTTTAGCGTCCACTTCCTTCCCAAATGGATCATCAGTCATCCCTGAAGCTTCGATTTGACTCTGGATCCCATCTAGGGCTTCTTTTGTTTTAACCAACTCTAGATCAAAATTTGGGAAGGTCTACCTAGCCCAAGCTCTAATAATAGGCTTAAGCCTTTTAAACTTATACGCTAAGATAAAGCTAGGCAGACCATAAACATTTTGAGACCATGCATCATGAACAAGCTGAAGAAAGGAGGAATCCTCAATCCAAAATTTATGCATTCGAAAAGGGCAGTTACCTGGCTTAGCACAAGCCTCAGAGACGACCAAAATAGGGCAGTGATCCGAGAAATCACGCTGGAGCATAGTTTGAGCGCAATCTTGAAAGTGATTGAGCCATGCTTCATTGCATAAGCCCCTATCCAGAACAGCAGCCATGTTCCCTCTTCTCCTATTATTAGACCAAGTGAACTTTGGCCCTTGTGAGAGAATTTGAATAAGAGAACAAGAGTCAATCATAGCTTCGAATTCACCTGCCGAACCCAGACTGAAAGCCCCTGGACCCCGCTTTTCATGAGATGCGAGCGTGGCATTGAAATCTCCAACTACTTGCCAAGGATCAGTCCCAACGGTGATTGAGGCAAGGTCAAGCCATAATTCTCTTCACTTCACCCTAAAACTTTTGGCATGGATGACAGAATAAAATAGAAGTGGCATTCCAGACAACCTTAACAGTAAGATGTTGATCCGATTTAGGCACAATAGAAGGCTTTGTCAACCCTCTCTTCCACATCATCCAGAGGTTGGGAATCTTATCCTCCATATTGTTGTGAATCATATCGGCATCAAACCCAATCTTATTAAAAAATAATATTATAGGAAACACAGAAGAGTCAACCATAGGCTCTGCTAAACAAATTACATCAAGATTGTGAATTGAAGCTATTCTCCTCAAGGACATTCGGGCTACGATTTTCTTAAACCCCCTCACATTCTAGAACAGAACCTTCATAATCACTTTGATGCGTTTGCCAACCGATCAGACCTTCTGGTCTGCTCTGCAACAGTTGTTGCTTTCTCCCACTTAGCTTCAAATTTAAAAGAAGAAGATGCATCTTCATTGAGGAGAATGAAATTAATGATTATGGGGGTGTGATCAGATCCTATCATGGCATGCCTCCGGACATCAATGTGAGCAAATTGATAAATAAGCTCACTGTTGCCAAGCACCTTATCTATGTTGGCCATAATCAAATCATTTCCTTTACATTTATTAGATCAAGAGAACGGAGGACTTGAGAAGGGGAGCTCAACTAAAGCACAATTATTAATAGCACTATTAAAATCTAAGAATTGAGTAAGAGTTTTAGGATTACCTCCACTCCTTCCCTAGGGTTTAAAGACTTCCATGAAATCTCCTACAGACATCCAAGGTCCAGAAACTATATCTCCTAGCTGAGATAGTTTCCTCCAAAAAGCAGCTCTACGTTCACTTCGTGGTTCTCCATATACAAAGGTCATATAGAGGGGGCAAGGAAAGAAACTAGTAGAAATACTAATATAAAAAATTCTGCTTGAAATTGACAAGATAGAAAGAGAAGCATCATTAGCCCAAAACATTGAAATACCTCCATTTAAACCATTAGGCTCTAAAATAAGACTGAAATTAAAACCTAACCTTGGTTGAATTTTATTATGGTGAGACCTTGAGTGCTTTGTCTCTAGAAGAAGCACTAAACATGGTCGAACTGCGGCACAAAGGCTCCCTAAGTAGTGAATTGTCAGGGGCCGACCGCTCCCTTGACAATTCCACACTAATAGGCTCATGGCTCCTGGGGTGTCTATGTAAGGGTAGCCACCTAGTTCCTATGTAGTAGAGATGGCTCCGACGAGGAGCCAGTGTTAAGTTTACCCTGGGCTCTTTTGGGACGCCTTGGTTGGTGCCATTCCAGAGCAATGCTTGATAGAGATTGAAAATTGTCAGTGGGAGCAATCTTCAGCTTTTTAAAACTCCTAGATGATGGACTTGGAATCCCAAGACCCCTCTCTTCATACCATAGTGAGGAGGTGTAACAGATTCCATTTCCTCAGTGGTAATTGAGCAAAACTTAGCAGGAGAAAGTTCTTTCTTTGTAACTACGACAATTTTGGTAGCCGGGGCTAGAGTACTAGAATTAACTTGTTCTATGTCTAAACTGTCCATATTCTTATAGTCCAAATCCTCTTCTACCTTTACAATAGCCAAATGCACTGGAGCCCTTGGATTTTTAGCAGATTCAAGTATTATGATCGGGTTGGAGTAAGAATCTCAGGTTGGGGAGAATGAACCATGTTAATCAGTCCAGTTGTAGGTTAAAAGTTAAGTGTTGCTTTAATATATTAAAATGATTCAAGTGAAGAAGGTGAAAGGCTGAGGTGTATTAATAGACACTTTTCTTAAGACTATAGACACGCTCAATCGATGCAATCGGGTGTATGTGAACTAACCTCCAAGATATAACAGCCTTGTGGCTTCCGGTAGTGGTGCACTTCCTTACTGTAAACCCTTCGAGTCTTATTAGGTTGTGCGGATCAAACTCACAAAAAAAAAAAGCTATGGAAACAATGTATGAAATTTCAAAACTGAATTCATGATTATAGGAGAAGAGAAAAATAGTTCTTATTGAGGAAGTATCACGTCAAAAAAATTGTTGAATGACCAAGGACGACCTCTATTTGTAGAGGTGAAAACCCCCCTTTTCAAGGAGACGCGACTTTTTGAAAAATAGTCATTGAATGGCTTCGAGTGAGTATCTAAAAATATTTAATTATTCATTTATATATCTATATCTTTTCTCAAATTTAAATTTTAAAATTTAATTTTTCTTTTCTATTCATTTATTGACATCCAAACATAGTCTTAAGAATTCATTTCATTGAGGTTCGGAAGTAGAGCTTACGATTACCAGCGAAGTTCATCTCCATCGCCATTTCTCACCCATGGGGGGAAATGGAAGTGGGGGCCCACACTAGGCATTGCTCGGTCTGTCAGAGGCTTTACGACCTAACAAGTCCGAAAGCCCTCCATGTGGTGACAACTCAGAAGTTCTCCACATTTGACCCACATCATCTTTTGAGTGTCCTACCAATAGGTCCTATTTTAGGTGTTTGGGTCAACTTTTTACATTTTCACTAACGAAAAAACCTTTTTTTACTGAAGTCATAACCAACTAAACCTTCTTTTAAAACATTTAAAAGGAGTAGGATTCATCAACCATATTGATTGAAAAAATAAAAAAGAATATAATTTTAGCCAGTTTCTTATTCGGTTAAAAAAAAAAAAAAGGTAATTCGATTCGATGCAACGGTTTCAGTCATGAAACCAAAGTAAGCTGAGAAAAGATTGCAGATTTTGAAACCAAAACCAAAATCAAAATGATTTACTTTGTTTGATTCGATTGGATTTTGAACAGCCAGTTTCGATTTTGACTTTCAATTTCAATTCTGAATTAATCTGATTATTTGGTTGTGGTTCTCTCTCTCTCTGCTTAAAGGATTTATTTTTTCTTTTATTTTATTTTTTATAATAACATATGTCCCCAACATAAATAACCACATCAAGGTCCTTAAGTTAAAAATATGTATGCTATACAGACACTTGTTTATATAAAAATAATAGTGTTAAATATTATAGTACATCCACTATACAACCAAATTATCAAGGGGCCACATTTGCTAAATGTATTGCCATCCATTGGGTCTCACTCCTATTGCTACCTATGAGGTGCCATGTGTGAGGCAAAGTTTTGGGAATATTTAGATATTAATTTTGGGGCTCTAGAAGACTTCATATACCATTTTTTTTTTTTTGGGGTAAATCATATACCAATTTGTTATCTGCACCAAATAACGTAAGCTATTTATATCATTTCTGTTTATCTAGGAATGACACATTGTATCATATTTATATCATTTCTGTTTATCTAGGAAGCAGTTTTCTCGAACACAAAAGTAGCACAACCTTCACTCTGGCAAGCAACTCATGCGACTACAATTTAGCCAGTGGAGGGTCTATGTGCACAATCCAAATCGGTAGTTTGATAAATCAGCCTTTGAGTTTGTCACATGTGAAATTTGACTGTTCAATTCAATCATATGGCCAACCTTAGGGTAGTAAGTTTGGTCTTGTTGGCCTAATCCCATCTTAAGTCCGAACAAGGCTTGAGTTGAGATATCTAAGCCCTAAGAGTGGGTCAGGACTAGAAATTTTAAACCCTGAGTTGAGTCCGAACTGTGCCGGACCAAAGGTTGAGGCCTCGAGCTGAGCTCGGCTCAGCCTTATTCTTCAACTTCTTCAAGTTACCATTATGGGTTTGTATCTTCTTTCAACATACTAATCTTTATGGTGGAAGACAGGATTCTGAACAAGGTCTTAGACTTCTATTGGTACTGCACATGATACTTAACAAGATAATGTAAGTGAGAGTTCAGGCTACAAACACAGAAAATAACGCAATCTCCTGCTACAAGAAATAGTTCAATATTGGATTCTTGTTGGGCCATTAAGATTTCAAGTTCTCTGCAGGTTGGCATACTTTCTAAACAAGGTCCAATCAAGGTCAGCCCGGCTTGGCCCAACCTGACTTGGGCCAAGGTTGAATTTTCAGGCTCCGAATTAAGAATGGGGCTTGGCTTGGGCCTGGGCCCAATTAAGAAAATTTAAGAAATCCAATCCAACCCAACCATATTGCAGCCCTAGCTGACCTTGTATTAGACTTTCCTATTTTGACATGTTGAACTATCACACTCTTTTTCACTCATACTTAGCTTTTTAGCCAAGCTCTGATTGTTAATTATGCCACATGTAAGAGTCCATTGAATTGAAAATTTTACACATTGACGGGTTTGTTTGGTGGAGAGACTAAAATCTGAGTACCAAATATATTGTTATGTGACTGTTATAGCTACGCCACCCAGTGTTTCCTGGCCTAGCAGAACTGGTGCTTTGCTAGCTCCATCCATTAGCCAATACCATTAGATTTCATACTATCTAAATGGCATTACTGTGATTTATAAAACTTCCAATTCAAATTTTATCCATTTTTGGTGCATCAGACTAACATTTATCAATAAGCAGAAAGTTCTCTACCTACTGGAACTAGGTGTGGTAATAGTCTAATTGGTTGTGCTGGGTCACGTTTGGCTTATTTATAATAATATATCAAATTGCCACCACTGGCAGGAGACTTAATAATTTCTGTTCAGAAACTACACAATCAGTTTAACATCACTAAAGAAGATGATGTCCTCACCCAATCATTGCTCACCCAACTGCAATCAAAGGTTGAATAATTTGATCTAATGACCCACAGAAATGATCCTTGTGTTTTATCTGAAAGCCAGATTGCAATGAACTGAAATTTTTACAGAGAATGTAACATTTGATGTTTCTACTGAACCAGAAATTATTCTTTTTAGTTTGAAAAGGATGATCTAATAGAGCATGTTCGATGTTTCCATTGTAATTGGGATCACATTCATGTACGAGAATATTCTTGTACTATTAAGAGAAATAGTGAGTTGGACCCTTAATTACTATTTTTAAATTTTGAAAATTTCAATTCCCTTCCCTTCAATATCTTTTGCAATTAAACTGAACTGTAGGCAATATACCTTTATGGCTACGACTAATATTTCTCTTTGAGATAACTAGCAGTCTATCTCACAAAAACTCCTCGCTTTCGGTCTCCCATCACTAAATAAAATAAAATAACGACTTTAGAACACCTACAAACAACCAATTACGATTCGAGTGATTGTCACAAAGCAAGAATAATCCATGCGCAAGAATAATTCAAGGAAGAAAAGTCAATTGAAGAAACAAAAGAAGAATTTAAACAACCACTTGGTACATAAATAAATGAATTTTTCAATGGCTGTCATTGACGAATGATCATCCATGCCTCCATGGATGGAAAAAAGGGTGGTCTAATTGACAATGCCTCCATGGATGGAAAAAAGGGTGGTCTAATTGACAATCGCTATGAAACAGCAATTAATGGGAAAATCAAGGACTTTGATCTATTAAGAACTTAGTATGTATTCTCAAACATTGTCATTGAGGAACATATATGAAGCCACATATCTCCCAATCTCATACAAAATAAACACTTTTCTTTTTGTTGAATTACGAAACAAATGCACATATCCTTGGACTTGTTTGATCCCCTTAAAAAAAAAAATATTTGTCACTGTAAGTA
>NC_056557.1:11828483-11864910 GCF_013358625.1 Macadamia integrifolia
GAGTGCAGATAGTAAGTAGCTTGAGACGAAATAAACCAACAAATATTTTAGAAATCAACACATTGGAGCAAAACGCAAGAAATTGAATTTCCTATTATAAGAACACCAAATGATGCATTGCATAGATTTCTATAGAAAATTAAAAGGAAAATAAAAATTGAACTTCTAAAATACGGAAATCATATATAAAGTTCCGGAATAATGTAACCATAGAAACAACATTAGCAACATAATTAACCTGTGAATAGAACTATCAAATATTGATATATAGTATAACCTCTGCAAGAAGTTTATCAAACCATTAATGATGGCAACTTAAAAATCATCAAATGTGAATGGGGAAAATCCTAGGGGCATAACATTGTAACTAACAACACTTACTGATTTTATCTATAAATCAATAATTGGATTGAGTCAGACACCAAAAAAAATCTAAGTAACTCTTTTGAATCCATGATATTTTTTATATGGTTAATACAAATACCATATTGTACTCTTGATGTGCTAGTTACAGAACATTGCAACTAACCATACTCAATTTTCTTTAATCATCATTAAAGAAAAAACTAATCATACTCAACCTGATCTTACCCATAAATTAATCAATCACTGGTTGAGTTATTCACCAAGTTAAGTGACTCATTTTAATCCATTTCATATGACCAATATAAATTCATTTATAATATATAAAAACCAAATTCTTGAGCGCTAGTTATACTCACACCGCTCTCTTATTTATGAATTATGACATAATAGACTATGCAAGGCACTTATTAGAACTCTACAGCATATGTATTTGCCCGTTAGCCCTTGTATCAGACCCACCCACCCCAATCTCCCAGCATGCTATGGGTTGCTCGCTCATAGACAGAAATCCCAAGAAACTCAAGCAATGAGATCAACAACTAGCTCGGACATAGGTGGTTGAGGATCAATGGCTTAAGCAGGAACTGCATCTACTGCATTTTGTTCTGAATAGTCTATTGCACAAAGAAGAAAAGGATTTGATAACAATGGAAGCCATGATGTAGGACAGCTATGGACAAACCACCTAGAGTCTGTAGGTTGTAGGGCCAAAATTGTCGAAATGATTTTTTTGCTTAAGATCAGTAAAGAACTTTATTAAGAAAGAATGACTAATTAGAAAATTAACAAACCAAAGGAGAAAAGAAATTCACAATGCTGCCACTTTTGGTATGGCCATCAGCAGAAAAGCAAACTAAATCAATAGAACTCACAAAATAAAATCAAAGGCTAAACCTCAGCTAAATCTGAATCTTTAGAAAACAAATATGGTAAAAGATCAATTAAGGTCTAAGAAAATAAAGCCATCAAATAACTTTCTTAGGCACTAAACGAATCAACTCATGTGATAAAGCTTCTTTAGAAACTATGAAAGAAAAATGGTTTTCTCTTATGAGAAATTCAATGGTAAATCAGCCTCCTCTTGTACCCTCAATAGTGATTTAATGTGGTGTGTAACATTTGAATTAATGGTTCAACGCTTGGTGAAGAGAAAGAAAGACAGAAGTAAAACAACCAAACACAACCTTGTTGCAAGGTGCTTCCATGGTTAAAGCTCTTGTTAACCATTGATACTCAAAGACAAACATCTCAAACTCACTCTTGCCCCTTAGGGCCTTCATATTTTAATATGGACATTTCAGGTACAAACATGGCATACATTATCTTTGGGCATTGGGAACCACATAAAATAGGGGAATGACCGACTACTAATAGGATTTAAGATGAGGCTAACATTTTCATCTTGGTGTAGGTCATGGGTTCCCCCAAAAGGAGAGGGGGCGGGGGGTTTGTGGATGGAAATAAGGAACTAGAAACTATTTTCTTGGGAAACTTTTTCTTTTAGATTGTTTAGGAGAGTAAAGGTCTCTGATGTTGCACCCAACTTTAGCTTTTTTACTTTTATAGGGCATCATATCTCGCTTCATTATTTCCTTCATAAATGGAATGAAATATTGAAGGATTAGAAACTACTTCCATTTTAGATCTAAGCAAGTTGTTTCCCAAAAAAAGTGGTGAAATCATGTTTATCAAAAAAAAAAAAAAAAAAAAATGGTGATAGCTTGATGGATGACATGTATGGCACCATCCAGAATATATCAACCTGATCATCTCAATGTATTCTTTATTTTCACTTAGGTCTCGATTGTAGCTGTACATGTTTCATATTTATGTTCAATAAGAAAAAATCTGACCGTTAAAAGAATCGAATTTTTCTTCAGCCATGGTTAAAAAGAACAAAAAATTTCTTCTTCAGAAGCATTAACTACTACCATTGGATGTCCAAAAGGAGGGATAATTCCGATCCTAAACAATTAGAAGTGGGAGTTTATGATGGGTCTATCCTGTGGCCACATCGTCAATCCTTAGGGGGTTCTTTCTTCCTCCCACATTGTTGAAGAAAAATTTTCGCCATAAAAAAAAATAAATAAATAAAACAAGATTTTTTACATTAAAAGAAAAAGTGATGAAGTGGTTATGGAGCTCTTTTTGCCTCGTAAAGAAAGAAGGATGACAAAAAGAGCAAGAATTGCATGAGAAGGAAACGTTTCAGAGTTCAGACTACAAGCCCAAACTAGTGTAGTTGCCAGCCAGTTAGAGGATAACATTTGAAAATGTCACTGATCAATCCTTTCCTATAAAGTTAAAACATTTTATAGCCAACCAGCTGCCACATTTTAATTGAAGATAAGAAACCTCATCTTAAAACTTAAACCTTATACCTAGCTTGCTAACGTTACAAAACCTCAATCCTGCTCACCAGAAAGTGAGGCAAACAGAAATTCCACAAGGGTTCTCTAGAGAGAGAGAGAGAGAGAGAGAGAGAGAGAGAACCTTGAGGAAGAAGCTTCAAATTTCCTGTGTTTCTGGAATCTGGATTGCGAATGTTTAACTTCTTTGTGCATTTCTTCAAGGAACCAAAAATTTCCTCCTACAACTCTTGAAAGAACTTGGACCACGGCCTCTGTTGGTAGCTTAATTAACTCAAAATGAAAGCACCTGGATGAGTTATCGGTGAGCAGAGGAGGATCATTCCTATTTTAAGAAGGAAATGGGTGTCTATGAATTTGCCTCATAACTCCTGACTTCCTGAGAAATAGGAAGCGGTGGGTACATATATCCTCCTGAACCCGTCTTCCACGGATTGCGTTCTTCCTCCCTTAAAAAAAGAGATCATTCATGGACATGGTTCAACATCGAAATCTTATATTTCATATTTCCCATGTCATTATACTGAATTCCAAAAAAAAAAAAAGAAAAAAGATCCTTATGCTGAAAGGTGGATTTAGGTATGACGGTTGGGTGAAAAAACCCTACTAATCCGGTGTAGGCAACTGCAACAACAGTGCGTAGGGTCAATAGGATGGCATACAGGAGCATCTTCAATGCAAGGGGTGGAGGTAACATGGTCTATTTGCATCCACCTGTGTTTGAGTGTAGGGGACATTAGACTGACAAGCATGCGGCTAGACACATATAGGGAAGTGAAACCAGGCTGTGAAAAGATGCCCATTCTCCACCTCCATTTCCCCATATGTCTGGGCGTGCGCAACATCATCGGGTAGTGTTCTTTCTCCCACATATATATATATATATATATAAAAGGAACTCTGTGGGAGAGCATGGGGCATGGAGCCTGCACCCATACACAAAAGGGACGAAATTACCGCCCCGCCTCCATGGAAGGTGAAAATACCACCTATGTTGATGCTTCCTTGTGTGTTTCCACTGGCCATCGTATGTGCAGGGGTCACTCCCCACAAGAAACACTTCCCCATATATTATACATGGGTGATAGAACGCTACCTAACCAGGCAGCGATCTTGATCAATGGCGGGAGCGGCACAACCATCTTCAAGGCGTTTCGCACCTAGTGTATTTGGGTGCAGGTTTCTTCCATTATATATATATATATATATATATATGTAGAAATGCAACCCTAAAACGATGCAGAAGATAATGGAAAAACAAAACAAACAATGCACACGGATTTTACGAGGTTCGGCAAGGTTGCCTACGTCCCCGGTGAGATGAGATCCTGCTTCACTATCAATGGAGAATAGGGTTACAGCGCTCGTCCTCACACCTCTCAGTATTGCTTGCATTACAGAGAAAGAAACCCTCGTTATGAATATATAGCGAAAAAACCCTAATCCGGATTAAACTACAATTGCCACCCTAATCCGGATTAAACTACAATTGCCCTCAAATAAAAAATTCGAGCGGGGAGCTGCGCCCCCTACACCCCTTGCTATGCAGGGGGGCCTCCTGCCCCCCTTGCAACCCCCACGGCCCGCTAACTGGCTAGTGGGACCGCCGTCCTGCCAGTCTAGGTGCTGCACCAGTACTCCCTGGATTAAACTGCGACGGAATACAAGACATCATACACCAACAATATATATATATATATATATACATTGCCTTTGGTACACAACCTCATATAATCACTGACTCTCTCTCTCCCCTCTCGACCAAGTGTGCCCCCTATATATGGATTATGAGTGCGTCCTCCTGTGTACCTATTGGCTTATTGTACAATATGTCAATACACTTAGGTGGCATGTAGAGCCCTCCTTTAGTCCCCCTATAATTATAATTACTTCCCTATAAATTTACCCTCACACTTTCTGCCCGGTTCTTTCCAATATTTCTAAAATCATAAATTATTCTTTTTAAATTGAATGACATATTTTATGTGAAATGACCATGGTTCTAAGTATTAGTATCAGATTGGCCATATTGAGTGATCCATATTGGTTTAGCATGTCTTTGATTTCATTACTTATATGAAAATTGATATTCTATCGGTCAAACATTACGGACCAAGGGTAGAAAAGTAAAATATATATATTTTTTCAAGAAATCAGGGGTATTTATGTCAGATACTGGTGTTCTGATACCAATACATCTTGATACATATTAGTTTTTAAGAAGGCCGATACCCATTCAGATACCATGCACTAGAACCATGGAAATGAATGAATTTATCCATATTGAAATAAATAAATAAATTAATAAATAAAATTTTGTACCTCACCACTTTGGTTACAATAAGATTTTTCCATAAATTAAATATGTTGCATTAGTTTAAAGTCAACACTTAGGGATGCAAGTTTGGCTTGACAAGCCCGAGCTAGCCCGAGCTAGCCCGAGCTAGCCCGAGCTCGATCGTTCATAGCCTGAGAAAGTTTGGGCTAGGCTTTTCAGCCTGTAAGCTGGGTTGGGGTTGAGATTTCTAGGCCTAGGGTAGGGTCAAGTTGAGCTTGGATTAAGGCATCCAGATGAGTTTAGCCCTATATTATTATCTATAATTTCATACATTTGGAGGTGTACACTGTTGCGTCAGGTAGGCGGCCGACACCTTACTAACATAATCAGTCAATCATCTTTTGCATGGACTCTTGTATTTTGGAGGTGTTGTATTGCTATGTTTCTTTTCTTTTTCTTTCCCCCTTCTCTTTCCTTTCCTTCCTATTTAGACTAGTCATGGATCCATGTAGTTAACCCTATTAAGTTGAGAAAAAAACTTTTTTGTTGTTGTTGTTGTTATTGTGATTGTAATTTCATACATTTGGTAAAAAAATAGAATAGCCAGAATTAGCTTAGCCATAAAATGAACAAAAAGAGCTATGTAGAGCTAGGCTGGGGTTGGATTGAACAAAAGGGACCAGGGGTTGGGTTGGGGATTTAAAAAATCTGACCCAAACAATCAAACAGCATATGAGACCCACCCATCCGTTCCACATTGATACTGTAATTTAAGAGATTTTAGAAGCATCCACAATTTATGGTTATCTTAGATGGAAAAGAATGGTTGATACTAATAATAAAAACTCATTTCTTTACCAAAAAAAATAATAATAATTTTGGATTAGATCAACTATGCATAGAGGTCCTAAACACGGATCATGGTAAGGCTAAAGCCAAAACATTGTTTTTAAAATGATAAACATTATCCCTTATCTAAAATCTAAATTAATCAAAGAATGTTGTTAGTATCCTTATAGGCAGCCGATAATTGCCATGTGATAATTTTTCTGAACTCAAATTGATGCATGAGTAGAGTACGGACCATTGTTTGAGGAATCAAGTTGTATCAGAATTGGCCTTGATCAATCTTCATTTTCAGTATGGATGGTAAAATTGTCTATAATTGAAAACAGGGATATTTTTGTTTGATTCAGATTGACATTGGCTTTGACCGACCTATTTCTAATCCCGAGTTCTCAAACCTTGGTATGATGCTCTACTCATATCATAAGGATTTAAAACTATTTTTATATGGGAAGTGTTTTTATTTCTAGAGAGTTTGGGAACGCTCTCATGCTTGCGAGAGATCCAATCATTGCCCCTTTTGGTTCAATCCATAGGGCAGAAGGTCATATTATAACAAAATGGAGAGACACGAATACAATAGTACTAACATGACAGCCATGGTCCCATGGTTTCAGGTATTGGTATCCTTCGACTATATTGATCATATTGTAATGGTATCAACTGAGACTTATTTCTGACTAATTCGAATCGATTATTTGTATCGTTTTAGGGGTAAAACAGTAATAAAAAGTATAAAAACTGATCGATGCTTGATGATCCAATAGGAAAACTTCTTTTTTTTTTTTTTTTTTTTTTTTTTTAAGTTTTTGAAAGAGAAGAAAATGAATTAAACTATTGGAAAAAGGTAACTATCTACATCCATTGAGTAACTTTGTCTTTCCATATTTGAGATCTAATTATCCAAGTTAAAATATGAGCTACGAAGACATCGGGTCCATCCTCCTGTATAATAAGGGAAGTGGTTCTCTATCTAGGAGTGCGGTCTATGTCAGCACTCCCTTCAACTACCTCTCTCATCCCCAAAACAAGGGGTATGCATGTATTTTATATGGGGAGGATAGTAATAGACACATAACCCAAGGGGGTAGTACAGTTGGTGAGCAACGAACTTGGTACGAGCTAGAAACTCGGACGTCTTGAGTTCGACTCTCATTAGGCATACCTTGGACCACTCACACGCAGATGTTTAGTGTTCTTCACTACTCATTCAACCCTGATGTCAGACGCTTGGATACCCATCGTCTTTAGAAAAAAAGAAAAAAAAAAAAGTAATAGACACATGAGGAAAACAAGGAGAAATGTCCAATAATTCAGCGGAAGATTTTGATTTAAGCCACTAGATTTGATCTCTGGCCATTATTTGGACCGGGCTGGCCGGGTTTATTTTAGTTGGCACTGTGGATTATGTCATAACTAAGGTCCAAGATCCATACTAGAGCCCAGTTCGTTTAATAATAGTTGGGCTAGTCTGTCATGCCAAATGGTAACCCACGTATTTGGCAACCTTTCTTGGTGGAGTTGGATAAGGTTGGATCAAGGATCGTCATTCATTTACGCTTCTGTTTTGCAACAATCTAGCGTAGAGGCTTTCTTAGCGGCCTTTAATGTGTCAAATAATTTGTTATCGGAGAGGGATATGTATGCCACTGGTGTATGATAAATTAGTAAACAACATCGATGAAGACACATGGTGAAGTATCATACTAAAAGGATAAAGAAGTCATTTCAAAAAAGAGAAGAGAGAGATAGACATAATGATGGCATAGCCAATCTTTTCCCTTATTTAGTATAAACCCATTTTTTTAACGAATGTAAATCTTATCATTTTTCATAAGAAAAATATGCAAAAATAATGATAAATTTTTAATGACAATGATAAGTCATTTTCAAATATTTTTACAAAATCTATTTTATCATTTACTCAAAAAAAAAAAATGAGAAATAAAACAAAGGAAAATCAAAAGAAGGTTACAAGTTTTACATACACACATATAGAGATGTCTTTTTGACAAGAGATTCCTTCTGAACACCCTTCAAGGTGCTAAATAATTTATAGAATCTATAATCTTAGTTCTCTGACCTTTTAGTATATCACATTTTTTTTTTCGAATTAGAATAAATATTGTCATTTCATACATATGTATGCTAAATATGTGCATGACAACAAACCTTTTGATAATGACATAATATATGTCAATTTCAAATTATTTTTAAAATATATTTATACCTTTAATTTAAAGAAATTTTAAAAATAAGATAAAGAGCAATTAATAGAAGGTATTAATTCTGAAAATTAATAGAAGGTGCTAAATTCTGAATAAACCTAAAGAGGTGTCATTTAGACAATATTAGGAAAGGAAAATCTATAAAGAATGGTTAAAGGATGTTACATTCATAGTTGGGATAGAGTCAAAAATAGGAAAAAAAATTAAAATAAGTTAGAGAAAATGAAAAAATGAAAAAAATGAGAGAAAATAGTAAACAAGTGGGTTTTGGTTAATTAGGAGGTGACCAACCTCTTGACTTTACGGAAAAATGTCGAACGCCTTTCTCTTTAAGAAAAAATTTGGATAATTAACTTCTTATCCATTCTGTGCTACTTACACTAATAAATAGACCCCTAAAAGATAAGTCATTACAACATACCTTCTGACTTCCCCCAACACTTAATACGTAAGATATTTATTATAATCTAGTGATCTACTACTTAGCATAACTATACAAATATGCAACCATTTTATCCATTTTCCACTATGCATATCTCATATCCTCAAATTGACTAATAACACATGTTTTAATATTAAAATATTCAAATTAATTGAAAATAACTAACACATAACAAAGCACTATCCGGATACCTATGATATCATACTTAATTACATATCATAAATATGATAAGACAGTCAAATGTAACGTGTAAGATGGGTTATCTTATGTAGTTTTTGTCATTAACTGGTATTTACAAAAAAATAGAATAAATAAAAATTAAACGACCAAACAAGTGTATGATGCTGACTCACTGATTAGTCACTTTCAGCGTTTGTCAGTTCTGGTTTAGTGATTAAATAAGGTTTTAGAAAATGCATAAACAAAATAAGGGTTTAGAAGAAAACGTGGCTTAAGTAAAGAGATCTAGCCATTATAATAAATGTTAAATTATAAATTATGTCAGATGATACTAATATTTCAATAATCCCATCTAATGGAGTCTTTTGTCATTAATGAAGATTGACATCAAGTCCTCAAGTGGCAAACAAAATATTAACATGTCCACTTAAGGTTTGGCTTATTGGTACGTATCATTTATGTGACTGATTAAGTAAAGCTAAAAATGTAGATTATATCATAAAATTTATTATTAATTATTTAGATTAGCTGTTTTAATGGAGGCTATGGTCTTATATGATGTGGAATGCATGAAACATGCATGATATATGGTTGACCATACCTTCTTAAGATTTTGGATAAGGCTTAGTTGACTTGTGTTAAGCTTTTCACTTTCACTTAAAAGAGTATTTAAAAAAATGTTTAGTGTCTTATTAAGCTCCAACATTGAATAAAATACCATACCCATAATTTTCAAAGCCCTTAATTGGTGCTTTTGTTTTGAGTAAAGCTTTAGTTGGTTTTTTCTGAATCAGTGTAGATTCTCATTATAAATGAACTGTGGTTTTTTATTTTATTTTTCAACAAATTAAACACTCTCGGCGATATACTCTTTCACTTTTTATTTTTTTTTTCTAAAGAGAAATTCCTTGGAATTTATTCGTTTTATGGTCCGGGTCCAAGGGTAAACCCCAGGTTACATGCAGACACACCTAACCCATGTAACAGATCTATCATGGGATAACTCGAATTAAAGACGTCTATTAACTTAGAACACTCTTGAATCAGCAGAGCTACACCAGGGTTCATATGTAGACTCTTCAGAAATATATCATGTTTTCATTGGATCATAACTAGTAAAACTTTTATTTTTACGAGTAAAATATTTAACTTACCAATACCACAAAAATCATAGATAGAAGTCTAGTTTGAAAACAATACTTGAGCGACAACTGTATATGGGATTGTCTTCTTTGTTTTGTTGGTTGGTGAGGATGATAAGAATATATATATATATATATATATATATAAAAGATATTAGATATATAAAAAAAATATATAAGATATATATATATATATATGTTATTATGTGATTTTGATTTTTGTCTTATTATGTTTTTTATATTTTTTATTATTTATTTATTATTTTTTTTTTTTGACTTCGGAACATAGTCTAAGAGTAAAAAAAAAGGTGCACTTAGTGCATAAGGCTCCTGCCATTGTAGGGTTTAGGAAGAATCATAATGAATTTTCCCAACTCGAACCCATGACCGCTCTAGTCACAATGGAACAACCTTAACAGTTACTACTTTAAGAGTACCTTGTGTAAATTATCATATTGCCCATCACTCTGCTTCCATTGCAGCCAAGTGTTAAGGCATATTGATGAATGATAACCTCTCAATTCCTTCATGTCAAATTCAAAAGTATTTCAACGTTATCATTCAATGACTTAAAAAGGATAATTTCATTAAGGCCCGTCTGGATTGATTTGAGCCAAGAAAAATTATATGACAAACTCAAAAAGCTAATTATACCATCAGTACAAAAATTTCAGTTTTTCGAATAAAGTGATAAAAATTTACTTTCTATACGTTCTGCCTTTCTCTTACTTCATTTCCATTCTAACACTTGGCATGGCTATGCACAATACCTTTGCCAATACATTATTGGTAAGCCCAAATAGGTTATTTTTTGTCCTTGAAATAGAAAAACCGGTAACATGTAATGCATACAAGAGAATCAGATCTTCAATGTTGCTCAAGCTAGACTCTTTTGTCCAGAGTCCAGACCAATCCATTCTCATTTATTCAATGATAAACTTCTATTATGCCAGGGTCAAAATCTAGAAGCTTAAATGCAGTATGGTTTGGATTCCAAGTTAATGTGTCGTAGTGACACACTATAATTGCATGATTCACTTTCTCTTGAGCATGTATATCAACTACATATATTTTTACTTTCTGTAAACATGACTATAATAGACTTGAAATGGGAATGGAGGACTATGACATAATGCTGGTGGTTCAGACAGGTGTCCATGTATGAGTTTCACAGCTCCAACTGTAACATTTTCATAAGATCCTTCAATGCTCTCAGTACTCCATATACATACATTGTGCCCTAATTTCTCAATGATAAAATCAATGAGATCTTCACCGGAAGTTGCACAGGTGCTTCGACCGTCTTGAATTGGTCTTTTCTCACATATCTTGAGGGTGTCTTGAATAAACTCATTCAATTTTGATTCATCCATCACACCAAATGTTAAGTTTGTCTCGAATTCTTGACCCGTTTTGAAGATTGACCCACTCTGACATATTTTGGTGGCGACCTGAATGGGAAGTTTTCTAAGATCTGTGATGGAAGCAGAAGGGTTGGGCCGACAGGCTCAAGCAAGGAGCCCATCACTGATCTCTCATGGGTTATCTGTGATGGAAGCAGAAGGGTTGGGCCGACAGGATCAAGCAAGGAGCCCATCACTGATCTCGTATGGGGGTGCGGGGACGTAGACCCCGAGGTATGGTTTGATCGGATTGACCGTGACCCGATGGGTCGACCCGCGACTTGGAGTATATAATGTGCTATTGCTTGTTGAGAAAGTCATTGAATTTTGGGGGTTTTTCGAGCTAGGGTTTCAGGGTGAGTTTTTTCGCCGCTGTTTGGGTGTAATCTCTTTTCTGCATAGTGAAACATCTTCTTCGTTACCCAAGGATATAGCACACCACCCTGGTGTGTAAACCTCATTAAATCATTGTGTCTTGTGGATCTATTGTCTTTTTATTTTTCGTTTTCTTGGTGTTTGATCTAACACCAAACATCTTCTTCAATTCCTCAATCTGGGCAAATGAAAACGGAACTTTGATGCTAGTGCTCGTGGTAAGAATGATTTATATGGCATTGGGTCCTTTAGATCAGGGACTGTCATGAAACCTCCTCCTTTCATCATTGACTCCTGGAAAAATGGCAATCTCCCAAGGCTAGCAATTGACATGGGTGTTTCATTTGGAAGGTGTTCATAAATCACTTTGATACCGTTCCACTGGGCAATTGGTGGTAATCTTGTGTTGCCCATTGTCATCTTTTCTAGAGCATTTGTTGAACAAGCAATATTAGCTTACAAAATGAATGCAAGTGGGAAGCTATTTCATTTTCCTCCATGATTTTCATAAACAATGCTACTAGATGGATGTTTAATGGAGAAGCCTTTGCAATTAACCAAGGTGGAGAGTATGAATGATTGATATGCTCTTCCTAGTACTCTAAGAATGCATTTTCAGTTTGAAAACCCTACAATTTCATGGGAGAAAAGAACAAAAAAATAAGAAAGATAATATAAGAATAAACAACAACCACATTGAAATGAATGAATAATGAAAAAAACATAATTTTCCTTACACTAAAGTATGCTACTATCAGAAGTCCAAGCAACAAAATGTAATGTTTCCTAGTGGAACTGAAACAGAGAAACAAATAAGTTGAAAAGTTTGGGTATGTGCCTCTATGGGAATGAGTTGGGTTTTTTGCATGGAGGGGGGATGTTTGATTTTATATGGAGTGAAAATTTTATAATACCAATATAAAATTTCAAGTTATTAATTTTTTATTTTTGTTTTTCATTTCAATGGCCAAAGTGAAACATATAATTTAGTGTAATTCTTCATTTTGATTCTTCTAGTTGTATTCAGTCCATTTTGGTTGGTTCAACTTTTTTCATCATTTCAGCTGGTTGTAGATCTTTGGGCCTGAATCATCAGAAATTGTCGCATCGTTGCATCACTTTATCACATGGCAAAACAATGTGGACCTCTAAAAAGTCGTTTTCTAGATCAGTTTGATATTGCAAATTTGACTAAGAGCCACTTATATTCATTTTCCATATTGCTTTGTTCTATCTTGTTGGCCCATAATGGAAATGGCATTATAGACTACTCAGAAGCTCAGACATTTACGTTGTTCAATCTTTATTTTTTCCAAACTTACTAATTATATGACTTGCAACAACCACTCTTTAGTACTTTAAGGCTATGTTTGGAAGCCAAGTCAAGGAAAAAAAAAAAGATAGAGATAGACACAAAAAAGTCAATATCTTATTATGTTATAATAGAAAAAAAGGAGAAGAAAAAGAAGAAGATCAACCCAGTGCACAAGGTTCTCGCTACTGCGAGGTTTGGGAGGGGCAAATTGTAAGTAGTCTTACCCCCTGCTTCGCAGAAGAGGCTATTTTTGTCACAGGCAGGGAGAGTCATAATGTATACAACCATAATTCATGAAGAACTTGTTTCCAAACTCGAACCTATGACCACTTTAATCACAGTGGAACAACGTTAATTTTTTTTTACTTTAAGAATACTAGCTTGTGTAAATTATCATATTGTGCCAAGTGCTAATGCCTATTGATGAATGATAGACCTCTCAATTCCTTCTTTATGTCAAATTCAAAAGTATTTGATGATTATCATCATTCAATGACTTAAAAAGGATAATTTCATTAAAGCTCGTTTGGATTTATGTGAGCCTAAGGAAAAACATATGGCAAACTCAAAAATCTAAATTATATCATCAGTACAAAAATTTCAGCGGTATTTTTTTTTTTAATAAAATGATAAAAATTACTTTCTCTATGTTCTACCACTAATAAAGCCAAAAAAAAAAAAATCAAGAAGTGTCTCTATAACTTGAAGGAAAACAATTCAACTCAACCTTACCCTTGATAAATGGGATCGGAAACATTGATTGCTTCCGTGTACCCTTTTATTGGTTCATGCGCTTGCATAAGAGCCAAAGGGGAGGGCAGAGTTCCTTTGCCCTAAATCTATATACATCAAGATATAAATCCAAATACAATTTGTCACTACTGAATGAAACAAAACACCATAACATGTGTCACACTTCTTCGTTGAAGTTTTTTTACCATACTTTCTTAGCGACATTCCTTTATGATCTTAGACTGATTCTTCATACCGATCTTTCTGCAATTCTGGTTGTGAAACTAAGTTGATTGGTGTGTCTCTGTAAATGATGCTTTGTCATAGTGTATATTTTTGATCCATAACTTCGGCTTCCTTTGTATTGTTAATTGGTCATGTATAATAGGGGTGCAATCGGGTCAGGTTGGGCCGGGTTCTTGAAATCAAGCATTCATCTATTATGCTGGAAAATTGAAGAACAAAATTATGGTTAAACATGAGAATGTAAGGGAGAGGTTTTGTGCATGGTGCATGACTATGCACACAACCATCAGATGGAGGTGAGAGGGGTGCACTGTAAACCCTCATCCCCCCATCCAATAGTTGTGTGCATGGCCATATGCATCATACCTTTGCCAATACATAATAAGCAGTAACCTAAAATAGGTCATTATATTCAAATAGAAAATTCAGTAACATGTAATATATATATATATATATATATATATATAAGAGAATCAGAAGATAATCAGATCTTCAATGTTGCTCAAGCTAGACTCTTTGTCCAGACCAATCCATTCTCATTTATCCAATGACAAACTTCTATTAGGCCAGGGCCAAAACCCAGAAGCTTAAATGCAATGTCGTTTGGATTCCAAGTTGATGTGTCATAGTGACATACCATAATTGCATGATCCACTTTCTTCTGAGCATGTATATCAAATATAAATACTTTCACTTTCTGTAAAACATGGCAATAATAGACTTGAAATGGGAATGGAAGACTATGACATAATGCTGGTGGTTCAGACATGTTTCCATATATGAGTTCCATAGCTCTGATTGTGACATTCTCATAAGATCCTTCAATACTGTCAATACTCCATATGCATACATTGTGCCCTAATTTCTTGACAATAAAATCGATGAGATCTTCATCGGAAGTCGCACAGGTGCTTCAGTCATCTCGAATGGGTCTTTCCTCACATATCTTAAGGGTGTCTGATCCATGTTTGATTCATCCACCACACCAAACATTTTCTTCAATCCCTCAATCTGGGCTAATGAAAATGGAACTTTTGACGCTAGAGGTTGCGGTAAGAATGATCTATATGACGTTGGGTCCCTTAGATCAGGGACTGCCATAAAATCTCCTTCTTTTACCATTGACTCCCGGAAAAATGGCAATCCCCCTTGGTTGGCGACTGAATGGGTATTTCTTTTGGAGTGTCTTCATAAACAACTTTGATAGCATTCCACTGAGCAATTGGTGGCAAGGTTGTGTCATCCATTGTCTTCTTCAGTAATGCATTGGTAGAACAAACAATAGTAGCAAGCTTACAGAACGAACGCAAATGGGAAGCCAATTCATTTTCCTCCATGAGTTTCATATAAAATGCTGCCTTGTGGAGATTTAATGGTGAAGCCTTTGCAAGTAGCCAATGTGGATGGCCTGAAAGACCAATTATATGTTCTTCCCAATACTTTGAGAAGGCATTTTCAGCATGAAAACCCTAAAATTTCATGGGAAAAAAATAACAAGCAAATAAGAAAGATAAATTAGGAACAAACAATAATCACATTGAAATGAATGGATAATGGAAAAACACATTTTTCTTACACTAAAGTATGCTACTATTAGAAGTCCAAGCAAAAAAATGGGACGCGTCATGGTGGAATTGAAACATAGAACCGAATGAGTTGCAGAGTTGGGTATGTTGCTTTATGGGAATGAGTGGGGTTTTGCATGGGGGATAGGAGTTTGATTTTATATAGAGGGAAAACTTTATATTAAAAAATAAAGGAGGTTTAAGGATCAGGTTCTCGTACGATCCTAATCCACACATATAGAATATTAGAATCCATCATTGCTTCGTAGAAGAGGCTGTTTCCAGGTTTTGAACCTGTGACCAACATGTTGCAATAGTGCAACTTACCCGTTATGTCATAGGCTTGCCCACTAATGGGATACATGAGTATATGGCTAGAAATTGTGGAGAGAGCCAAACCTCTAAGGTTGTCCGCATCTAACATGATGATAGCCCCCTAAATCAAAATAAGGTCACCAAAGATTTTTGTTGCCTTTCCCTTTGATCCGGAGGAATTTCAGAGTTAGCCCACCTTACACGTTATCTTCAAAACTGTCGAGGCCTCGAAAAACCGGATGGGACATTCAAAGATTTGGGGGTGGTAGATCTCGAGGAAATATTTTTTTTTTTTTAGCCTACTAGATGTATATTTCTATAAATTACTTGTATAGGGTCTTGCTATAAATTTGGAGGTAGACTTTTTTCCCTAAAATCAATATGAGAGAGGTGTGAGGATGAACGGTTGTGATCCTTTTCTCTATTGATAGTGAACCAGATCTCATTTCACCCGTGGACATAGACAATCTTATCAAACCACATAAATCCTTATGTAATTGTTTGTGTTCTTCATTCTTTTTTGTATTGTTTTAGGTATTCATTTTTTCTACATAGATCATATTTCCTTTGGTCATGGTTCAACAAGTTGCAATATATAAGTTGTGAGCAGATCATATTCCCTTTGGTCATGGTTCAACCCCTTCAAGGGATAACCATCAAGTTGTAATGTTTGGTGATGGTAGAAGTGAAGGGAAAGAAAACTGAAGAAAAACCTGGTTCAGGGGATAATTTTGGTATTAAAAGCTTGATGGATTTGAGTACGAACAATTAATGTTTAAAATCTTAAAAATATATGTTTAATTTGAATGATCTTTTCAATCAGGTGAAACCTAAACTTCACTCCAAGTATCAAATCCCTCATGCACTAGTAAATGACATTTACTATCCAAAAATGTTGCTAATATATACATATTAAAAAAAATTACTAAAATTCAATTTTACAAATACACCCCACTAAAACAATTTCATATGACATCCACAATCCAAAATGTTGTCAACTCAAAATGTATTTCCCATTGAAAAAGTAATTGCAAATAAAAACAAGAAAAAAGCGACTAAGAAAAGTGTGTTCAATGAAGGGGATGCAAAGCTTTCCCTTTTAAAAGGTTATATAGATCCCAAACCTAACACCTCCGATATTTCTAACTCACCTAAAAATCACGAGGTTAGAAATTTGATGAAACAAAAGCTCATCAATGAAAAAGTTGATGTCCTGATGCTTTAATTAATTATGAAAATAATTTTTTTATGAATAACCTAAGCCATAAATTTTTTGGGTTAGAAAAACCACCCATGTGGTTGGCTCTAGGAACAATTCAAATTATTGCTCTAGAAATCAATTTTAAGATTTTCAGGTCAGCATGCATGATCATGGAAAGAATTTTTGAGAGGTAGCTAGGGAAAGGAAATATTATAGTATCATGAAATGGTAAGAACAATTTAGGCATAGAAAAATAACGCAATTGTTATTCAAGGAAATTTTATCTAACAGTAGATATTTAAGATATGCTTAATATAGCAACAAGCGGAATTTTCTGTTTTAGAAGCTTTATGGAAAAAAATTTTGGCTATATATCAAGTTCTAAAAAGAATTTCTAGAGGTGCAAAAGGTTTTCCATATTAATTAATAGATATGATAAAATACAATCTAGGATTGGTCTCGTCTCAACTTTTAGATTCAGACTTATACATATAACCGCCCATGTATGGACATATTCACTTTCAACTATCCATTTCATTTTTTTAAATTACAAAATTTCAGTAGATTTTAAGAAATTCATCATACACATTATTGGCCAATTGCATTTGGGCTAAAACTTAGCATATGAGCAAGGGACTATAAAAATTGTAGTTCTATACAATATGTCATGTGGAAGATGATTGTGACAATATAAAAATACTGATGGACTAATAAAAATTCTCCCAAAGTTTATAAACATTCATGAAGAAAAAGATTACTTCTCCCCCTCTTATCTTCTTTTCTTACTCCAATACTTTAACTGAATACCAATGCCAACTCAGATGATCACAAGCAGCTTCGACGTCCCAACAGTGTGTTGTCATACTCAAAAATAGCAATGAACCTTAGTTTAATGCAGCCGACTTACTTTAAACATTTAAATTCAGTTATTAGACTTTCTAAATACTAGCAACCACATCTTTGAGTATACTCCTTAACAAGCTTTGCAAATGATGATGACTTGTTCACTAGCAAATTAGACGGGGAATCATATTCAACTACAAGGCCTGCTTAGGAGAAGAAAATATGTCAATATCTGAGGAGGAAAGAGCCATTAAAAGATGAGAAGATGTATCATCAAACTCAATTTAATTTGTTTGATTGTGGTGTACTATTTATTAGCTACTAACCATTATCGAGAAGCAGGACCATATCGACATCAAGAATCGATGTTATCCTATGTGCGATTGTGATGACAGTAGACTCTAAAAAATGTTGAAGAAGTGTTTGCTGAATTAGATAGTCAGTCACAGTATCCATTGATGCAGTAGCTTCATCAAGTACGATCACTTTGCTACTGTTGAGTAATACCCACCCTAAACAAACTAGTTGCTTTTGACCCATGCTCCAACTCTCTCCATTCTCAGTAACTATAATAGCCACCATGTGAAAATAGGTTAGCTAATCATAATCTTATTTTTCATTAACTTTTCTTCACTTACTTCTTACTGGAAAAGGGATTGGGGGCTAGGGGTTAGGTTGTACATTAAAAGTTAATTATATCATACAATAATATACTAGTGCATGGATATTGATGTTGAGAAACTTTGATATAAAATAAATATTAGAAGAAACTAACCTTCAGAATCAAGCTTCCCTTCTTTCTTTCTAACTTCTTCACCAAGTTGGCATTTATCTAAAGCCTAAGACAACAAAAAATCCATGTCAACTTACCACCTAGCTTGATTATTTAAGATGGCACAAGTGGTCATTCTTGGTGAGCTAAACAAAAGAAGAAATGAAAACGCTACGAAGCAAATAACACTCTTCTCAAGCCCAAAGTTGATCCAATGAATTGACTTCAATATCTTAGTTGAAAAAAAAAAAAAAAAAATCCACAAGAAAGAAGTTTATAGAGATACATCTCTCAACCAATCAATTGTGATGTGGTTTGTTTGTGTGTGTGTGTGTGTGTGGATCATTAGTAAATTGAAGATATTTCTACCCTATCTTTGTAACTCATTAAAGATTATTCATTGAATGGAAAAAATCCTCACCTCCCAAATCTGTTCATCACTGTATTCTTTAAGTGGGTCAAGATTGCTTCTTAAAGTATCCTCAAACATTGCAGGGTCTTGCAGTATGATGCTTAATCTTGTCCGCAAGTCATGAAGGCCAATCTTCGAAATGTTGACATCATCTACCAAAATCCAACCAATTGTAGGTTCAATCATACGAAAGAGAACCTGTATGAGAGTTGATTTACCATTTCCCGTTCGTCCAACAATACCAATCTTCATCCCTCCATGGAAAGTGCATGTGAGACCTCGTAAGACAAGAGGAAGTTGTGGGGCATACCAAACCTACATATATATCAAATAGTTAAATCATTAAAATTAGAATATTCCATAGGAACAGAAAGAACTACTCAACAACATTAGGCTTCATAGAGTCTATTAGATAAAAAGAAGAAATAAGGATTGGAATCTAAATTGGGTATTACCTAGAGATCAACAATGTCAATTTTTTCTTTTGATGGCCATTCATAACTTGGCCTATTTTCTTCTACAATCAGAGGGGGTTCACTAGGGATGCATGCATATTACAATATTCTCTCAATAGATATAATTTGATTCTCGAGAGTTCTAAGATCCCATAAAACCCCATACATACTGAAACCAAGCCTATGTGTGACTATTAAGTAACACCTTCAAAAGAGAAAAGAAAAGAAAATAAATTCAAATATATGCTTTCACGTGAGGAATCAATTATAGTTTTCCTAAAGGATGAATTTATAAAATTTCAAATTCAAGTGTTTTCCAGGACTGAGTAATTCCTTTGGCATTGAGATCAAGAATATTAAAGAGACAGCATATGTGATAGATGCCAACATTTCCATGCAGAGGCATAACCATTCCATTGCACCTGAGAAATGAAATTTGGGTCAGGAGTACCCATCTACCAGCTTGAGGTATGTGTCCATGAACCTATCTTCTTGATCAAAACACCTGATTGTAGTTGAACCTAAACTTGATTCAGTATAATGTTGTATAATTGGAGCATGACATACTCCGCTTAACCTTGATAGTTCTCGTGATGTACATATGTAGTATTTCTACAAGATGAGGTGCATGAAAAAAAATTAAAATTAGATTCAAAATAAAAAATTTTTAATGAAAGTATAGTTGGTGAAAAACTGATATAGATTCTTCTATGAGGAAAATTTTAATGAAACTATAGGGAAATTGTTGAAAAAATGGTAGGATAGAGAGCGTCTGGCGATTCAGTAGAGAATAGAGCTATGGCTGTGGAGGATGATGATGGAGGTGCTCGGGAATCTCTGGATCGTGATCCAGAAGGTCCTCCACAGGATGAAAGGCACGAGGGTGCAGGCCAGCGACGTTCATATGCAAAAGCTTTGGGTGTTTCGACTTGGCCTGCCATTGATACTCTTCTAGAGCCGATTCAGGTAGGGAGTAAACGACGAGTAGTGATCCATCAGAGAGACTATGAATCGAAGAGGCAAAACGCCTGTTTTGCCTTAATCGGAAGGGTTAACTTCCGGTTGATTTCTTTGGATGCCTTGAGAGGGGAGGCTCGGGAAAAATGGAACCTAAGTCAAGGGGTGCTAATGCATCCGTTGGGAAAAGGATATGTTATCTTTCAATTTCAATGCAAGGGCGACAAGGCAGCAGTGTGGTGAAGATCACCCCTTAGGGTTGGTGATCAGGTTATTCGATTTCAACATTGGAAGCCCGATTTCAATATTCATGAGAAGCAATCCTTTACAAAACTTGTATGGATACGTTTTCTAGATCTTCCGCTCGAATATTGGCACAAAAATGTTCTATTGTCTATTGCAAAGGTGGTAGGGCGCCCTGTTGCCTTAGACAAACGAAAAGACAAGACCTTCTTGGCTATTTTACGAGGGTGCTGGTGGAGATTGACATCTCTGACTTGGCAGTGAGGGTGGAGGAAGTCCAGGTCAAAAGATTTGAACCAGGCACCTCTTAGGTGTATGGTTTTTGTCAAAAGGTTGTATATGAGGATAATGTGGAACACTACGGCCATTGCAAGCGAGTAGGCCATTTGATTTCCAAATGTAGGCTGAAGAAATTGGATGAAGAAAAGCAGTGTGCGGCTAATAAATTAGCTGAGATTCCAGGGGCAGTATACGTTGAAGAGGACATAGTTGACTCAACCAGGGCCAACTTGGTGGGTCGGCTTTCTCCTATTTTGGAAGGAAATCAACAAGAGCATTCTTAGCAATCTCCTCATAATGGAGAGCGTGAGAATGGTATCACTCTTTCTGTGAATAACTCTCCCCAATTTCCTAATATGGAAGAAGGAGAGATTCAAATTGATTTGGACTCTACCAATTCAAATCTCCCCAATTTAGTAAAGAATGGATTGGCGCAAGAGGATGTGGATATGAACAATGATGTCAGTCAGCATGATGTGGACCGGTCTAGCTCTAAGACCGGCTCAGAATATGGGTCTCTCTCAAACCAAGATGATGAGGAGGACGGTGAATTGAACCAGAATGGGAACCCGTCTGTCTCTAAAAGAATGTAAAAACAGAACTAGGAGGATGTGATGCATGCTCTCCCCATGGACCCTGTGCGTCTTTCCTCATGACCCAAGAGGATGGGAATGGCCTTAGGCTCTAGTCGTGGGACTTTGGTAGGTAGGGGAGGCCGATCTTCCTCCAATAGGGACCCTCAGCCCACTGTTCGAGCTCTAGTGAGTAGGAGGGAAGCAGCGATGTTGGTAGTTGCAGTGGTGGATGATGCGGCGGATGCTCTCGAGAAAGGCACAGAAGTGGGAGAAAAAAGGGGAAGAAAGAAAAAGCAGAGCGGTTAGGCTTCAAATCCTGACAAAGGTGGTTGCAAAAATTGTTAACCATGTGTGTTCTATTCTGGAACATTCGGGGTGTTCAAAAGGAGGCTGGTAGGAGGGCTTTGAAATATCTTCTCAGAGAATCTTCGCCAGAGATTTTATATGTGGCTGAACCGATGATTGAGGTCAGTAGTTTTCCTTCATTATTTTTTGGTAAATTGGGTTATGCGGCTGAGGTGATTCCCAATAATCGTCAGGAGAGGGTGCTCAATATTTGGGTTATCTGGAAGCGAGATATGGCTCATCCTTCCCTGGTTTCAATGTTAGACCAACAACTTACTGTTGAAATTGATTGGATGGGTAAAAGAGTTCTCATGTCTTATTCATGCCAGTTGTTTCAAAATTGAGCATAGATCTCTTTGGTCTGATCTTGCTTTGATTTCTACTACTTCTCCATGGATAGTTATTGGCGACTGTAATGCCACTCTAATGTCTCATGAGAAAAGAGGGCCAGGTAATTTTAATTTGGGGTCGGCAACGGAGTTCCAGGCTATGGTTGATACGTGTATGCTCCTTCCCTGCCCCTCTCAAGAGAAAAAATACACTTGGTCGAACAACCGTAAAAGGGGTAATGTGTTGGCAGTCTTGGACCGGAGTTTTTATAATGAGCAGTGGATTGATGAGTTCAAGAATGTTTCGCAGTGGGTTCTCACATGCTCTGCATCGGATCACTATCCTCTTTTGATTCAGTCTTCTGCTGTTCCAAAACCTCCCAACATCCCATTTTGCTTCCATAGCTTCTGGATGGAGAACAACGGTTTTCTCCCTATGGTGGAGAATGTTTGGTCCCAGTCTGTTAGTGGAAATCCAATTTCTAGACTAGCCCAAAAGCTGAAATTTGTAAAATTAGCTGTCAAGGCCTGGGCAAAAGGGGCTTTCCCTAATCTAAATGAGGAGGTGGATAAGGCTACGTCAAATTTAAAAAGAGTGCAAGATTCTATTGCTGAATCTGGAATGACCGACGCTCTTTTTAATGAAGAAGCCGATACAAAAGCTGCTCTCTTGAATGCCTCAAAGCTTTAGGAGAAGATGTGGTCTGAGAAAGCAAAGATCAAATGGTTGAAGAATGGGGATCAGAACTCAAAATTTTTCCATCTCTCGGTTAAAATTAGAAGATCAAAAACTCAGATTAGCTCTCTGCGGTGTGAGGATGGTTCTTGGATTTTGGATCATCAGGATTTGGCCAATTATATGGTCAACTATTATGAGAATTTCCACTCTCATACTCTGATATCTCCTCATCATGAGTTGCTCGACCAGATACCAAAAATATTATCTGATGACAATAAATTTTTTTCTGGATTCCATTCCTACCAGAGAGGAAATCAAGCAGGCAGGGTGGGACCTTGATGCAGATAGATCTCCAGGGCCTGATGGCTTCTTAGGTCAGTTGTTTAGAAGGTGTTGGGACATTGTGGAGAAGGACTTTTGTCGGGAAATTTTTTATTTTTTCCTGGTAGGAAAGATCCCTAAAGGGGTCAATAATTGTCTCCTCACCTTGATCCCTAAAATTAATGGTGCATCATCCTTAGATAAATTTCGACCCATTTGTATGGGGAATTTTTTTTGTAAGGTCTTATCCAAAATTTCTGCCACTAGATTAACTTCTCTTCTCCCAAGATTAATTTCTGCAGAACAGGGTGCCTTTCAGAAGGGTAAAATCATCTCCTCAAATATTGGCCTAGCGTCCGAGCTAGCTAATTTGATGCACTCTACAGTAAGGGGAGGCGGTATGGGCATAAAGCTGGACATGCAAAAGGCTTATGATTCCCTTTCTTGGGAATTTTTATTTGCCACATTAGAAAATTTTGGCTTCTCTCCAAAGTGGATTAACGAGGTTCACCAGCTGCTTATTTCAACAATGATTTCTATCTTATTGAATGGAGGTCTAGTGGGATTCTTTGGGGTTGGCCGTGGTTTGAGACAAGGGGACCCCATCTCTCCTATTCTGTTCATTTTGGCCAAGGAAGTGCTATGTAGAGGCCTCAAAAATATGGATATGGAAGGTAAGATGAAATCTCTCTCGGGTCCGAGAGGTGCTGTTACTCCCTCTCATCTGCTTTTCGTAGATGACATTTTCATTTTTATGAATGGTTCTGCCACTTATGTTAAGTAGCTCCATGCTTTTTTATCCAAGTATCAGGAGTTCTCTGGTCAGAAGATAAACTTAGAGAAAAGCAAGATATTTTTTGGGAAACTTGCTCCTCATAGAAGACAATTTATTACTGAGTATTTGGGAGTGGCAGCGGCTACCCTTCCCACCAAATACCTGGGGGTGGAGATCTTTAAAGGAAGAGTGAAAAATAACCACCTCCTTCCTCTTCTGGATAAGATAAAAGGTAGACTTGCAGGATGGAAAGGGAAACTCCTATCTATGGCTGGGAGGATGGAGCTTGTTAAGTCGATCATTTCTGGGATTCCAATCCATAACTTCTCTATCTATTGGTGGCCTGAAGGATCGACAAAGTTGGTGGAGCGTTGGATGCAAAATTTTGTCTGGTCAAGGGATATGGAGGTCTCGAAGAAGATTGTGATTAAATGGGATAAGGTATGTAGACCAAAAGAAGAAGGTGGTTTGGGCATCAGAAGATTGTGAAAGTTGAACTTTGCTTGTGTAAATTGGCGGGGTAGATTAAACATGAAGACTCCATCATGAGCAGATTCTTCAAGGAACGATTTATTAATGTTGATGGTTCGCTGAAAATGGGATATAAATCCTCCTCCATATGGCCGGGCTTGAAGAAGGTGTGGAATTTTATTTCTAAACATGAGCAATGGATTGTAAGTAATGGGGAGAAAATCAATTTCTGGCTAGATCGGTGGCTGGACTTGAAGTCTATTGTAGCACTCTCCAATCTAGATCAATCCCTTTTCTCTGGGACAAAGGTGAAAGTTGCAGATTTTATTGATAATTCCTCTTGGGATTTTACTCCAGTCGACTCTATTTTCCTTGCTCAAAAGTGGGACAAAGCAAAAAATATTCTCATCCAGAATGTAGAAGACTCTTGTGTTTGGCGGTTAACCTCTTTAGGTGTTTTCTCTATAAAATCAGTTTGGGAAGAATATAGGGAGAAACACCAAAAAATTAGTTGGTATTCTCTTATTTGGTGTTCTGGTATTCAGCCAAGAAAAGCTACTTTTGCTTGGCGAATGATACAGAATAAATTGCCAACCGATGACAATGTTCGTAGAAGAGGAATTCCCCTTGTATCTCAATGCTCGCTGTGTGGCAAAGAGGAGGAGTCGTTGATCCATATTTTCTACAAATCTGAATTTTCTTCTAGCATATGGAGAGATTTCTACTTTGGCTTTGATGTGCAATGGCCTCCATTTGTGGACGTGGATAATCTCTGCGCGTGGTGGAAACAAACTGCTAGAAAGTGCTATTTTAAAAGAGTGTGGCTAAGTGGCTTCTCCCTTCTTCCATATTTCATATGGCAGGTAAGGAATGCAAGATGATTTGAGGAAAAATCGGTAAGAACCAATCACTGTTTTGCAATGGTAAAGAGTGAGATCAGCCTCCAGGAGATGGCGGTTTCTGGCTCCCCCCTTCCTTTCGAGGCACTTCTTTGTGCTAGACGACTGGGTATTTCTAGAATTCCCTATAAACCCAAGGAGATCTTAGAAGTTTTCTGGTGTCCTCCCCCTCCAGGATGGGTAAAGCTTAACTCTGATGGGTGCTCCCTAGGGAACCCAGAAAAGGCAGGGGCTGGTGGAGTGCTCCGGAATGATAAAGCTGAGGTGATGCAATCTTTCAGACAATTTTTGGGAGTACACACAAACTTTGAAGCTGAAGTCCTAGCAGTTATTTATGGTCTGGAAATGGCTAGAGTGATGGGTGTTACCCAATTATGGGTTGAGTGTGACTCGGTGGCCGTGGTTCTGCTTATTTCTCTATGGAAAGTCCCGTGGTATGTACTTCAAAGGTGGATGAGCTTAGGCCTTACCTGCAGTCCATAACCTGGAAGATTACTCATTGCCTATGTGAAGCTAACCCGGTGGCTGATTTTCTTGCAAAGTCTGCTACAAAATTTGAAGAGTCTTCTCCTGTATTTTCCTGGCCCGCGCTTGTTGCCATGGAGTTAGATGTTGATAGGGACAATCTGCCTAGATACCGTTTTAAATAATGGTGTTTTTGTTGCTTTGTTTATTTTTTGGTTTGGCTGGGTTTTAGCTTTGATTTCTTATCTGCTGATGGCAATGCCGAAGGTGGATTAATCTTCAACTAATTCCATACAGCTTGTTCATTTTCCATGTACATTCTTTCTTTCTTTTCCCTTCTTTTTTAATACATATGATCTTCTAGCGAAAAAAAGTTAATGAAACTATAAGAAAATATTTCACTCTATTTTATCATTTCAACTATTCTCTGTTGAATGGTTACTATTTTTTTTTTAATATTATTAAATGTTGCTAAGATTATATACATTACTTGTATATTGACAATCATAACATTTCAAATCCTAAATTTTTAAATAAAATTACAAAACATTGACGTAGAATACATCCAAAGTGAGAACTAGCAATGCACATTGGGAATTTGGACCCCTCCGTTGTGGGGATCAACCAAATGGAAGAAGATGAGGGGGACCGCCCCAAAGTTATAGCCAAAGCTAACCTAAGTGCACAAGCACATAGCTTAACGAAGGCATACTTGCTCTTTTACTAGTCTCCACTCTCACTACTACTATGTCAGAAATTGTGTTGTATCTAAATATTTTTTGGGCAAGGGAATGCTACCCGTTGGCATAGGTACAAACCAGCACATATGGCCAATGGGAGGGCTGGCGCAAACATCTTCTGCCAAGGGTAGCATGGTCCTTCCACACCCCTACATCTAGGCGTGTACATGAACTTGCGGGCTGTGTTCTTTCTTCTTTTACCAAAACTTCATGTTTTTGTCAATTTTTAAATTCAGTTAATAACCACATGTGTGGTGTCCATTTTTTTTTTTTTTTTTAATTTAAATATGATTATGATGGACGTACTGGACAAGATGACTTCATTATGAATGTGCAATTTACCAAAAAAAGAAGTTTAATACAGCCTAGGTATCTTACTTAAGCTAAGTGTAATTCTTTAATTTACAAACTTACCATAAAGTGCAGCCCACACACTCACTCAGCAAAGAAATGATCATAAAGGAAAAAAGAACCAGTGATTTCAGACGGCGATGGGCTACAAATCCACCTTCCGCATTGCCATCAACAGAAATGCAACCCAAACAAAGAAGAAAATTCTCAAAAATTAATTATACAAATCTATATCTGGGTCTCTGCTAAGCATCCTAGATAACATCCTCTGCAAGAAATGAAGGGGCAACGTCCCAATGGGTAGAAGACATTGTTTCTGCAGCATGCTTGGCTAACTTATCCGCAACATTATTGGCCTTGCGAAAATAGTGTGTTATTATCCATGAAGAACTAACAAGGAAGGCTTTGCAGAATCTCCATTATTGTTCAAACATCCATGGAATGTTATGATTTTTAATACATAACACCACAAATAAAGAGTCACATTCAATCCAAAGCTTTTTCAAATTCATTTGCATGGCTTGATGGATACCGAATAAGAAAGCTCCGAACTCAGCAACGAAGTTTGTTGAGATTCCGTGATAAATTGCAAAACATCTTATTAGTTATTGTTGTCTCTAAAAATTCTATTTGTTGCTGATTGACCTGGATTTCCAAGGGATTAACCATTTATGTTCAACTTGATGAAATCTTTCATTGGGGGGTTACAAAGCACTTCCACAATATTTGTTTTCTGAGTTGGTCCAATTTTCACCTTCAATTTTTAGAAAGGTCACAGATTGACTTCATACTTATAGAAACCAAGGAAGAGAACTCAATCAGATCATTTAGAGTTGTCTTGACTATCGCTTGGATTGAGTGATCTCTATTATCCTGTTTCCTGGAGTTTCTTTCCTTCCAAAGGTTGAAAGGAATGAGAATGACTAAGGGCAGCCACACTTGCCGCAACAGGATAGCATTAGCTTTCCTCTTCCACCACGAAAAGAATTCTTCCATTGAAGGAAAACCATCCCAATGAATATTGAAGATGGAGAGCAGTTCCTTCCAAACATTTACACAAAAGTCACATTCAAGGAAGATATGAAGGAGAGATTCTTGGTTATTTTTGCACATCTCACATCTAGAGACCAATGGACTCTCCTATTTTTTATTTGATCATCTGTTGGAAGGTGACCATGATCATCCTCTAGCCAAACATATAGAACCTTGGGTGCAGACCTTTTTGCCACACCAATTTTTTCAATGTGAAGTGTTCTTCTTTCTTATACTGTCCCAAGCTGAATACACAGAAAAAAAGACCCGACTCTGTGAGAGTCCAGACATGTCTATCTTTCATAGCCACTGAAGGTAGCTCAACGGATCTGATCTGATCACATAGTGCTACAAGAGTGTGGTTAGAAACCACTGGAAAAAACCACTGCCTATCCACAATAAAATCTGATAATAAAGCTGATAAATTATTAGGAATAGAAGGGTTAGCAAGAATATCCACAATTCTAGAACCATTCAACCATCGATCGTACCAAAACTTGATAGACTCGCCATTGCCCACTATCCATCTTTCTGAATCTTCTATAAAATCCCAAACTTTACGACAACCAGAGAGAATAGAAGATGTAACCCATTTTTTCAACGAACCATCATTCGCAAGAAAACGACCCCTTATAAATTTAGCAAACATAGAATGGTCTGATTTGGTGAACCAACCCAATTTAGCTAAAAGGGCTAAGTTGACCTCTCTTAGACATTTGATACCTAAACCACCTTCATGCTTAGGCTTACATAGAGTGTCCCATTTGATGATTATTACTTTAGAGGAGGATGCTTCTCCAGTCCAGATAAAATTTCTAAGCCAAGACTCCATAAAAGCAATAGAAGAAGAAGGCCACAGATATAATGAAAAATTGTGGATTGGAGTGCTGCTCATGATCGATTTCACTAACTCAACTTTGCCTGCCATAGAGAGAAGAAGACCCTTCCACCCTGCTAGTCTTTCTTTGAATTTGTCCACTAGAGGCAAGATAGAACTAATTTTAACTCGACCCTTAAAGATCTAAACTCCTAGATATAAGGTGGGAAAGTAGCATTCTGGAATTTTCAAAACCTCCTTGATATGAGCTTTTCTAGAAGACAGAATCGAACCTAAATAAATTTTGCTTTTATCGAGAATGAAAGCTTGACCAAAGTAAGACTGATACCTGTCTATGAATCCCTTTAGATTCTTCATACCACGAACTTCTGCATTGATGAAAATAAAAAGATCATCGGCAAATAACAAACGAGAGGGAGTAAAAGCCTGTCTTGGGCCTTGCAAGCCTTTAACCAAGCCTTTAGCTGAAGATCTTGGAGGCCACAACAAAGCACCTCTTCTGCCAAGATGAATAGCATGGGAGAAAGACGGTCTCCTTGGCGAAGACCCCTTTTCCCCCCAAAGAAACCGACAAGGCCACCATTAATCAGAGCTGATAGCTTAGTAGATCCAGTCAATCCATCTGAGGTGAAATCCAAACTTCTCCAAGACATCAAATAGGAAGTTCCACTCCAATGTATCAAAAGCCTTTTGAATATCAAGCTTTAACCCTATGCTCCCTCCAAAACACTTTCCACCCATCCTATTGGTTAGCTCAGAAGCTACACCAATAGAGGAGTAGATAACTTTTCCTTTTTGAAAGGAACCCTCCTCCTTTGAAATGAGTTTTGGAAGCAGCCCTGACAAACAAGTAGCTAGGATCTCGGGACTCATTTTAAAAACAAAGTTCCCAAGACATAGTGGACAAAATTGGCTAACTCTCCTTGCATTCCTGACCTTAGGGATTGCAGTGCAAACATCTAAACCTACAACATCCCAGCATATTTAAAAGTACCAGGGAAGCCATATGGGCTTGGGGCACTATCAGGATCCAGATGAAGCATAGCTGACCTGATTCCTCCCAAGAAGGAATTGCAATCATCATTTCAATGTCTTCCTCAGACACAAGGTTAGGGATATTATCTAGCAGCTCATCATCCCGAACTGAGGTCCCTTTTTGTGAAATCGGTGAAAGTGCTCTACCACCTTATTACCAATACTATTAACATCCTTGTGAAAAGATCCATCATCTATGTGCAACTCACAGATGATATTCTTGGCCCTGCGCATTTTAGTAGAGAGATGAAAGTACTTTGACCAACGGTCCCCATGCTTTGCCTTGATTTCTCTGCCCAAAGCTTCTCCTGAAGCACCACTTCATGGTCCAAATCACTTTTGATTGCTTGTTCGCCTGTTCTTTATCAAATAGATGATCATTTATACCAAATACCTTAATCTCCTTCATTACATCATCCAAACTCGTTTCTAGCTTGGACACTTCTTGATCAATGTGAGGGAAGGTAGTCTAGCCTAGGTCGAATAGGGCCTTTCAACTATTTGAGGTTTGAGAAACAACAAATAAAGGTGTTCCATGCATTGTCACCTCCCACGAAGATCGCACAAAGTCGATGAAGTCATCATGCTTTGTCCAAAAACGATTCAAATAGAAAGGGGTATTTTGAGGTCTAGGCACCTTCTTGCTATCCATCACAATGGCCGAGTGATCATAGTACCCTCTAGGAACAACCCTTTGAGAACACCTAGGGAAATTGTTCATCCAAGCTTTATTACACAAGAAACGATCCTGAACAACACAAACATTAAACTTCTTCTGTTATTTGATCATGTGAACTTACAACCAACAGAAGGCAGAGATAAAAGGGAAGATGCCACAATAAAAGTTGCAAATTCCTCAGTAGAGCCAACATTAAACCTCCCAAGACCCCTCTTCTCATGAGCATAAAAATAAGCATTGAAGTCACCTATGACCATCCAAGGTTGCATAGAACCCGAAATAGCACAAAGGTCGCTCCATAATTGCCTTTGCGTTGATTTGAAGCAATTCATATGAACAACAAATATGAAACACTTCATCCCCGTCACCTCCAAACGCATATAAATATGCTGATCAAATAACAAAATCACAATAGGGCATTGAATACCCTCCTTCCAGAAAAACCATATATTTGGAATTGCATCAATTCTACTATTAGAGATAAAATCAGAACAGTAACCCAAAGAAGATAGAAACTTGGAAGGGCACTTGTCTGAAGTTACTTTTAGCTCAGCTAAACAAAAGAAAGAAGGGTCGTGCTCTTTGATAAGAAAACAAATTTCTGCTCTTGCACGCCTATTTCCTACTCAACGAATATTCCAATAGATTCCTTTCATTGGAGATTAGATCTGGAGCTGCGGGTTGTGCGATGTTCACCATCGCCTTCTCTAGGAGCTTAATTTAGTGCCTCATCATGTACAATGGCAAGCTCATTTCCACGTCTTTTCTCTTTCATAGTACCATGGGCACTAGTCTGAGCTTCATGCATATGTAAATTTTCTACCATCATCAGATACATGTATTATGTTGTGACATCCTTCTGGCATTAATAGGTCATAGTGCACAATTGCCAAACGACCTGTGTCCTAACATCCACCATCATCGTAGAAAGCCCAGAATCTGTACTCCTTATACCCCTAGATGGCATTGCTTGTACTGGAATTGGAGCTGGTAATGGGATGGCATCCAAGACAATTTCTAGCCTTCCCTCAATCTCAGTCGCACCATTCAAGCCCATTGCACCATCATGATCCACTAAATCCATGGATGTAGTAGAGGGGTTAGAATAGGTAACATCTCCAGCACCTTCCTCAATCCTTTCACATGGAATATTTTCCATATTACCCACTACTATATTATTCGAAGGAATGTCAGAATTAGAAACCGGATCAATACACTGAGAAGTTTTCATATTCGGCTCAACAACAGTAGTAGTTGCCATTCTCGTGGCCAAATGATCACTCCCATCAAATACTGGATGGACATCTTCCACTGCTGGTTGCACAACCCTTGGCCGCCCTTCATGTCTCTGTCTCCAGCGAGGTAGAGTTTCCTGTTGATCCACATATGTAGCCCCTGGAACAAAAGGGTCACTCTCACTTTCTTTTTGTGTTCCACGACAAGACTCTGTACTGACGACAAACTGCACATCGAGAGGGAGGGTCTATGAACTCAACCACTTGCTTGAAGATAAACAAAGCATCAGAGTATAGATGTTCTCGTTCCCCGTATAATTTCTTTACCCTAGGTTACAAGTCATCTTATCTACACAAGCACGTGCGAAGTGACTAAAGTGGGAGTCCCTTGTGCGTCGATCGATAGCAATAGGCCTTCCCACGATCGATATCAATAGGCCTTCCCACAACCTTAGCCATAGAGAAGAATTTCCTCATGACCAGTACTCTTGGGAAAGGTTAGGGAATCTAATCCACATTAGCATGTGAGTGGTATCATCTTCATCCGCTTTAAATTCTGGCCACCATTGTTGGAAGCACAATAACTGGCCATCAAAATGCACTGGACCTCTCTTCCACACTTGCATCATCTTTGCCTCAAAGCAAAGCAGAAGCAAAAGAGGACAAAGCCCTTACCCAAGGACTCCAGATGGACCTCCTCCTTTCATGACCATGATTGCACCACAAAGCAAACCTGGTCCATCGTGGTCAGTCAAAAATTAACCCAGCCAAGCAGTGAGAATTTATGTTTGTTCATCTGTCCCAAATACGCTACTTGTAGGATCCTAATGTGTGTCATGTTGCCAATGAGGACGGGGAAGGAAGATTTTCAAAGGATGGTAAAGAACCTCTCCCCATTGCCTCCGCATAAGAACTGTTCCCAATCCCCACCACATACTTACCAGAACCCACTGCCACTGCATAAGAGCTAGGATGCGCTTAGTTGAGAATAGAAAGTGGGACTGGTTCCTCAACTCTTAGCGGGATTGGAGCATCTTCAGTACATCATGGAACCTGCAGAATCCTATTAGGAATCAGATGAGGTTCCCCAATGATGAACGGATCCCCAACCTAGCCATCCAGATCTCCGTTGTCTTCCAAGAAGCGTCGATCACATTCAGAAGTTTCTTGTGATCCCTAGAATCCCCACTCATTATCGCTCCTCTAACCCTCATATGCTTTCTTTTATGTGAGTCTTTAGCTCTAATAGGTAGAACGCTTGGGCATTCCAAAGATCCAATATTATATTTTTATCTAAACATATCTAATATATTTTATGCATATCAAAAGAATAACCATGTACCCTTCGGTACACTTGACACTTTAATAACATTGGATTTGTGTGGGCCTTTTTTCTTATACAATTTCGACCAGCAAAATACCACAATTTTGTTTTAATTAGCACTAAAATATATGATATGTGATTAGTGTATATTATTTATAAATTCAAGAAAATATAAAGATTTAAATAACAACTTTTACCCCCAAGCATTTATGCACCCACCATTATACCACTGTTTGTGCAAACAAAGAAAATTTATCATTCACTAATCAAATAAAGCTTAAACCAACTTGTGTTATGGTCTGATTAACCATAATATATATATATATATATGGCTGAGTTTGATTTGAAATTTTAATCAGAAGAAGTGGAAATAGAATTACCTGGTACCAAATGCAAGTCAGAGTCATTGGAATAAAAATTATTAACACTTGCCATGCAGCCTATGACATTACTGCAATAGTTCCCAGAAAATCTATGACTGACACAAGAAGTTCTTCCATTTGAAGTGGAATAGAAGTATCAACTACATTTTGATCCATGGAAGCCTGTATATAAAAATAGAGTTATTTAAAATTTATAATCATAGTAATTTATGGTGATCAAACAAGATAGTTTGGATCCCCAAAAGTATTTAAGTATATTTACTAACCCGATTTATAATCCTTCCATCTAGAGTGGAATCAAAAATTGATTGGGGAGCATGAAAAATGCAAAAATGCATTTTCTGGAACAACATGGTAGCGGTCTTGTATCCAACAACTACAATGAGCATCGACCTTATAAGGACACAAAGAGAGCTTCCAAGGGTCAAAGCAACATAAATGATCATGAGAGTGGATCCCCCAACATGAGGTCCCAAATCTGCTGAAACAGGAGTAGCCAACACCATCCAACAATTACTAGCTAATAGGAGAAGCTGAAAAAGAATTTGTGCTAGCAATATCAATGGTACAAAGGCCCCTTTATGTATTGTAGTAACATACTTCCAATAGAGTGAAAATCTAACTCCACCATTTTCTCTCTTTTCATCTTGTACAAGTTGTCCTTCTGATCCATGCAGTTTTTCTGTTTTGTAGTTTTTGGGTTCCTTTTCTTCATCATCTTGAATATTCTTCTCTCTGCATATATTATCATCTTCATCACCATTCATTAAATTATCCAAAGCAACCCCATTTTCAATAAAACTTAAGTCTGCCAAAGCTTTCTTATGTGCACCCACTAACTCTATAAAGTCAGTTCCTGAACTAAGAATTTCATCGTACTTTCCTGCTTGAGTAATCCTTCCATCTGTCATAACCTGCCAAACGAGAGAAGGTAATTAATCACTCTAAACCAGGTTGGAAGACTTAAAGGCTAGAAATAACAATGACACATTCTCACCAGGATTAGATCAGCCCGATATAAAAATTCTACTTGGTGAGTAACATAAATTACGGTTTTTGAATTCAAAATTCCCATCAAACACTCCTTTCACAAAAGTTTAGATTTCACATTAGACACTAAAAAAAAAATATTATTACTTAAAAGGGCCAAATAATTATACATACTAATATGATTTTTTTTTATGTAAAAATAAGCAATATCAAATTACAGCTTTATGAAAAAACATGTATCATTCAATATCATGTTTTTGTATTCCTTGTTTGTTTAGACAACCAAGGTTTCATTCTTCCTAAGTCAATTTTTAAATGGAACTCTACTTTTTGGTGAACAAAATTGCGATGTAAGTGATGAAATGTGGAGATTCAAACTAATTGCATCAAGGAAAGCTTTGGAAGTAGGGCTCATTGTGTAGCTACCTTAAATAGATAAGTTCATGTATGAGCATCCACAACACCAAAAGGATCATCAAACAGATAAACATCCGCATCATGGTACAAAGCCCACGCAATCTGAATTCTTTGCTTTTGTCCACCGCTCAGGTTGATCCCTCTGTCTCCTATAATAGTTTGGTCCCCAAAAGCACATAATTCTAGGTCTTTCTTTAATGAACATGCTTCAAGGATCATCTCATACTTTTCTTTATCCATTTCCTTACCAAACAATATATTATCTATTATCTTACTACTCCGTATCCAAGGTGATTGTGCAACATAGGCCTTCGTCCCATTCAACCTAACGACTCCAGAAACCTTTGGAACTCCCCCAATATGCATGAAAGTAGGGTTGACTTGCCTTTCCCAATAGAACCACAAACAACCACTCTCATACCATGACATGCATGGAAATTAAGATCATTTGAGGTAAGATTAGGAGAATGAAGGTCCCAGGAGAAATTTCCCTCAACAATTTCAATTGCGACCTTGGTACCATCTCTTGGAAGCTTTTGTACTATATCCATATGAAGATCGTCGAGACAGAGGAATGCAGCTATCCTGTCAAGGGAAACTTTACTTTGAACTACCATAGAGATTGTGACTGGGAGAATACATATGGGTGCTTGCAATATCTCAAATGTTGCTAATGTAGATAGAATCTTCCCTGACTCTAGTGTATTTCTCATAAGCATACAAAACCCAAAAGTAGCCATGGATACAAACATGGGACCAGATAAGTAGACAAAGGAAATCATAGCTGATGAATAAAGTAACTTTTTAACCATCTTGTTTCAACATTCCTGAGCTCAATTATATTCCCCAAGAACTTCATCTTCCAGCCCTGGAGCTTGAGAATCCTCATATTCCTCAAAGCCTCAGATGTCACCTTCATTCATCAATCTTTTGAATCCATCAGTTCTCCTTGAAATTTTTCCTGTAGTTTTTCCAGTGGACCATTTGCTAATGACAAAATTATTATGGCAATACAAGCTCCAAATGAAGAGAGCCCAAATCTACTGTACAAGAATAGCAATGCCAAAACAAACTGAACAGGCACTCTCCATACATTGTGCATGTACCAGCTGAAAATGCTAATCCTTTCAACATCAACACTCATCAAATTAATGTTCTCCCCGCTAGTGTGGTTTTGCTTTGATTCTCTTGAAAGTCTGAGACTCTTCTTATAGATTATTGAAAACAATGCAGCACGGACCTTAACTGACATCTTTCATAATTGGAAGAACAAATGCCTTTCTGTGAGGCACCTTATGAGCTTTGAAAGAAAGACAGTAAACACTAGCACATAGCCTTTATATTTTGATTTCCGAGAGCTATTCAGATATATTACAAAAGGATCAATAATATAAGTTCCAACATAAATAGCCACTATTCATACAACGGAGAATAGAGTCGTCCATAGAATTTCTTTTCATATTGAGAGAATCAATGCCTTAACCAACTTGAGTGTGCTAACTGTAGACACCTAATTTTTTCACCCCCCCTGGCGATGATAACACAAGAAGAATTACATGTTGGACATTTTAGACTTGGAG
>NC_056557.1:11864969-11890397 GCF_013358625.1 Macadamia integrifolia
CCTGATCTTACGACATTTTCCTCTATGCATATTGCACCCTATGTAAAGTCATGCAGTTTCGATTTTATTCCAAAGGAAGAAAGTGGCTAGGCTGATTCCCTTACTTGGAAGGGTCAGTCCTTAACATGTAGGACCAAATGATCTTTTCCACTCCTTGAAATTTTAATGCTTGTAATTCGGAACCCATGTGTTATACATTCTCATGAAAAAAAAATACTCATTACGAAAAAATATTCTTAGAGATAATGTAAGTCCACATGTTTTTCGGTAAAAATAATATAAGTCTACTTTGGCAGTAGCGCAACATGATGGTTGGTGGGTATGCAGATATATATATATATATATATATAATATAATATACATGGGAGTATAGAAAATACAATTTGTCACGTGATCAGTATAGAAGTAGGGTTTTTAAAAAATTCAAGAATGGGTTACAGATCTGTCGATTCCAAGTTTCCAACTACTTGCTTGGGTCTATCAGTTCAAACCCAAACAGCTTCAATAATGGATTTGATTGGAGGAGAATACGAGGTGGTTTTCCTCTCGTGCTTCTTCTATATAAACCAGCTTCATGATTCCTAAGTTCCCATCAAAGCTTGAATCCAATTGCAATGGAGAAGAAGGTTGTTCTTGTTGTTCTTGTTGCTTTCTCTTTTTTTTTGCTAGAAATCAAAATTGTATTAAAATGGAGAATAAAAAGATATAAGGGAATAGCAAGAAAAAGACCAAAAGCTAAAGAAAGGACCCCACCTTCGGCATTGCCATCAGCAGGGTCCTCCAAAGCTATCTACAGAATCTAAATCTTGGTTTGGAGAAAGAATCCCATCTAATCTCCTCAATAATATGAGTAGGAAATTCCTCCATGGTTCCAGATAATCCTGTTTTTGCAGCTGATTTTGCAAGGTAATCCGCAATTGGATTGGCTTCCCTGTAGCAATGAGAAATCTTCCAAGATATAGAATTGAGGTAGTGCTGTAAAGAGAGCCACTCTTGCAGGGCAAACCAAGGGAGAGACTTGCCTTGAACAGCGGTGACTACTGCCACAGAGTCAGATTCAATCCACAAGTTTGTAATCTTTTGACCCATAGCATGGCGGATACCATGAAGAAAAGTCATGAATTCTGCATAGTAGTTCGTACTGATGCCAAAGAAATGCTTGAAGGAGAATATAACTTTCCCATTGGAATCACGAATGACACCCCCTCCTCCTGCTCGACCAGGGTTTCCCATGGAACTACCATCAATGTTTATCTTTGAGCAGGCGAGTGGAGGCTTGCACCAAATGACTTCAAGAATGGAAGGAGGGTCGCCTGGAACTGCATGCAACCCTAGTTTCCTGCAGCAAAGAAGATCAGCAGTAGTCCGAATGACCCCTTTTAAGTTGAGATTAGACTCCTTGAGCGTTCTCAATATTTTCATGAATAGCAGAGAGGCATCCCTACTCTTACCACCGTGCCATCGATGATTCCTTTCTTGCCAAATAGTGTCGGTCACTATAATTAAACCAGCTGCCCAAGGATCCTTTACGGACAAAATTCTTCGCTTTCGTTTCCACCAGGATATCAAATCAGCAATGGAGGATTGATCCTTCCAAAGAAAACCAAAACAGCTCAAGAAATTTTCCCAAAGGACTCGAGAAACACTACAATTTAAGAAGAGATGGGGCAGAGTCTCAGCATGAAGACCGCACATGATGCATTTGGAGGCTAAAGATATGCCTTTTTTCATAATGATATCATCAGTAGTAAGCTTCTGGTGACACAGACGCCAGCCAAAAGTTGACTGACGAGGAGAGAGGCCTTTCATCCAGACCAGCTCATGCCAAGGAACCTTGGGATTTCGGCGGCGAATATCATTCCAGGCTGAGAAAGTACTGAATTCACCAGAGGTAGAGAGGGTCCAAATACATGTATCTTTTAAGTTGCCTCTCGGGATATTGATAGTTGAAGCAGCTAGAAAAAAATCTTGGAGAAGAGAAGATGAAACCGTGGGGAAGTTCCACTCATAATTGTCAATAAAGGCCGCAACTGTCATGGAGGAAGATGCAAATAACTCCTCTCTCAAACCTGCCTTTTGTTGAAAAGATTCAGAGTCAACCCATCTATCTTTCCAGCAGTTTATGGAAACCCCATTACCCACCACCCATCGCTCTTTGCTAGAGACAAGAGACCACATTCTTCGAAGGCCTGGCCAAATGGTGGAAGATTTATACCCTTTCTTAAGCTCCCCATTTTTCTTCAAAAAACGAGCATTAATAATGCTGGACAGGGCTGATGAAGAGTGTCTTATATTCCATACCTGCTTACAGAGAAAAGCTTTATTGACATCCCTTAGACGCCTAATTCCCAGCCCTCCTTCTTGTTTAGGCTTGCAGATTGAGTCCCAACTAACTGTAACTCCTTTGGCTGTTTCAGGGTCGCCACTCCAAATGAAATTCCTCATCCATCTTTCCATGATGTTCAGTAAAGAGCTAGGCCACCAGTAAACAGAGAAGTTGTGGTCTCATTTTCTCTGCTTCTGGGAATATCCCAGAGCTTCGATTTCCATGAAAAAGATCTGGAGACTGAAGATAGTCTCTGGAACTTGTTCGAGAGGTGGAGTCATCATCATACGGTTTCTAGAGATCTCTCAGAGAAGCCAAAGCGTTTCAATGTGTTCAAAGAGAATGTCAAGTTCATTCATGAATTCAACAAGAAAGATCATCCTTACAAGTTGAAGCTCAACAAGTTTGGAGACCTGACCAACCATGAGTTCAGGAATCTTTTTGCAAGCTCCAAGGTGAAACACCACAGCATGATGAGAGGGACTTCCGGCACTGGTGGGTTCATGTACGAGAAGTTCGATAAGGTCCCTGCTTCCATTGATTGGAGACAGAAAGGAGCTGTCACCCCTATCAAGAACCAAGGCCAATGTGGTAAGTCAACAATAAACTAAGAACGATTATTTATGGAGAGGGTGTTCAAGTACTTATAAGTCTGGACTACTCATGTTAGATCTGACGTGGAAACATGTTTGATATTTGTGTTGCAGGAAGTTGCTGGACATTTTCAACTGTAGTTGCTGTTGAAGGCATAAACCAAATCAAAACAAAGAAGCTGCTGTCATTGTCTGAGCAGCAACTGGTGGATTGCGATATAGGCGATGGTAACCAAGGCTGTAATGGAGGTTACATGGATCGGGCGTTCGAGTACATCAAGAAGGTTGGAGGGATCACTACAGAGGAGAGTTATCCCTACACAGCTACAAATACGACTTGTGCTGTATCCAAGGTATATATATAGATCATAAAATATGAACTCACTCATGATCTACTGGTGAGATTATTATAGAGTACTAAGAAGTAAGATCTTGCAGGTGAATGCTCCTTTGGTGACAATTGATGGGCATGAGAACGTGCCTCCTTCCGAGATTTCCTTGATGAAAGCTGTTGCAAACCAACCTGTTTCTGTTGCCATTGATGCTGGTGGTCCAGCTTTCCAGTTCTACTCAGAGGTAAGTGATGATGAGAAATTAATAAAACTTGAAATTAAGATGGGTCATGAACTGATCTTTTAATTGCTTTGTGGGTGATGATGGATGATGAACAGGGAGTATTCTTTGGACCCTGTGGGACAGAATTGGATCACGGAGTTGCAGCTGTGGGGTATGGAACAACTGTGGATGGGACCAAGTATTGGATAGTGAAGAACTCATGGGGCACAGATTGGGGAGAGCAGGGTTACATTAGAATCCAACGTGGAATAAAAGCCCAAGGAGGACGATGTGGTATAGCCATGGAAGCTGCTTATCCCATCAAAAACTCCCCTAATAGGGATGCCAAGCCGGTTTCCCCTCTCAAGGACGAGCTCTGAGGAGAATTTGTGACATTTTTCTTTGAAGTTTTTGTGGTTAGGCATTAGGCTAATAATGGAATTTCTTGTATCTCTCAGAGAATGGAATAAAATATTGTATCAACATCTATAAGCAGCTGTGAATTGAATGGCAATTTTCTTTTAATTGTTGGTTTCATAATGATCAAGAGAAGGGTTAAGGCAAGCAATCAAAATTCATAAGATCCAGTGTTTAAGTTAATAATTATGATATAAGCCCTCACGGTTGTTGCCATCTTGCCCAAACACAATATAAACTTACGTGGAGATTAGGCCATGGCACACCCAAAAACCCTAGGTCACTCAAAACCCTTATGAAGTTTTTGATGAGGTAGCACCCTTTGGGTTTGGCATAAGGTTTCACTCTTCACCAATCGTGTAGAGAGAACCTCTTAATCCACGGGATCTAACCCTCTGATCGAGTTAACAAAAGGTACTTCAGAAATTCAGAAATAAGGGGCAGGAGCTGATGACGACATTCACTACTATTTGAGGAGTTCAATCATTGTGACAAATCACCTTGGATTAAGAGATTCTCTTTACCCTGGGTGTATGGTGGAAAACTTTCTCCATTGACCCATACAATCACTATCCGTGTTTCAATTATATGGTCTACCATGTACTACACCATTTTGCATACTCGTTTACACTGCAGGGCTTGGGCCTCAGTATCAGGTTGAGTTACAACCAAGAATGATAGTGAGATTGAGCCCAATCCATAAATGCAAGTGTTTTTGGACCTCTTTTGAAGGGTTAAAATGTTGTCCCAAACTTGAATTTATACCACCAAACTTGAGAATGGATTTTACGGAATTAGTTTTTGGTTTATTGCCAGCCCTAATGAATAACAGGGTTGTCCACAAACTGAGTTGATCAATACTTTGCCCTCATTCCCCCTAGTGATTTGGCATGGATATTCTTGGTTGAAGTAAAAAAGAACAATACAAAAACTAAAAAAACATATAAACATGTTGAAAAGTGGTTCTCTGTTTGGAAGCGCAGCTTACATGAGAATTTCTTATCTTCTTTTTTTTTTTGTCGTCAAAATATTTTGGAGTAAAGGTTTCTTTTCACATTGGGAGGAGAGATATGGACACATGGGAGTGCTTACGTAGGCCTTGCTTTTGGACAAATTCTATTTTTTTTCTCAAAAATATTAGTCTGCATGATTTTCATTTTGGGAAAACACTGGCTGCACTCACCGGTGAACCGTAAGCTAGCACCCACTCTCTCTCTCTCTCTCTCTCTCTCTCTCTCTCACACACACACACACACACACACACACAAATGGGGGTGGGGTCACTCTAGTGGCTAAGGTGAGTATTCCTACATGGCTAGACACCCAACTCTAGACAAAGCTACGGGTTTACCACCACATCCTCTCCATATTTGAACGACGATTGATGGATATGTCAAGATGAAAAAAAGTGTTATAGGACGACACCAAATCCTCATTTGGATAATCAAAGTTGGCGGCTATTCTAGCAAACGGAAAGACACAGGGATGAGTAGACTTCTTGCGGCTTAGCTCGTCTGACTACAAGCCTAATCTATGGTAGAGCTGGGCTTTTTTTGTTTCTATAACTCCTAACACGCTACTTGCCTCTTCACTCTTCCCCTAACTATTGGACTCCACTTGCTTGCAGCCCCTCACTAACACAGCCCCCAACTACTAACCTAACGACTGGCTTATAGATTTCAAAGTTTTTTGTGCAGACTGGGGCAACGGCTCCATCGAGCAGTCACCACAGGCCATTTTGTGTGGCATAATAGGACCTAATCTATAACCGAAAAAGAGCTCTCTCTCCCCTCTCTCTCTCTCCTATGAAATGACCCTCTTACCCCTCTTTTCAATACCTCATTTTGTGCCTCCATTAGTGCTACCCATTAGTTTATCACATACGGGGCGGTGTGCCTATCCCTTCTTCTATATTTTTATAGATATGAAAAATCAAATCGAATCGGTAACAAACAATAATGGACTGATTAGTGCCCGCCAATACAACCCAATAAAATCCTAAAACCGAATTAGACCAAAACTAAAACCAACCAAACGCCAATATCACTTTAATGATTTGACTTCTATCTGAGCCGATACATGCATAAAATCGGTTCTAATCAATTGAAACCAATTGGAACCGACTCTGTGACACCCCTTTCTCATACTCTCAGAACAACACATCTCACACTAATGGAGCCAAATAGAAGCAATCACTGTATCTCCATTATGGGAAAAACTTCCGTAGGCTGTCAAAATGCAATTTCCCTAAAACATAGGTATTTTTAATATTTTCTCTCCTAATACAGGCCCCATTTTTTCAAGATAACCATTGATATGGCGTACAAATTCAATTCCTTCCTACACTTGCAATGTAGGAAACCCTCTTCCCTCTATTATATATAAACTTACCAAGTGGATTTATATCTTCACAAAAAAAAGAAAAAAAAAAAATACCAAGTGGATCTTTATGGTGTCTGCCTCATGCCTCATTCCACATGATACAGATCTGTTTTCGTCAATGAACTCGACCTAATTCGATCAGACTCAATATAAATCAAATTAGTGTTAATCAAAAGCGACCGATTTAATTTTTAAAACAATGTACAAAAGATTATCCATTAAACACCACTGATAAGATAACTTTTTGAATTGTTGTTGAAGCCTTGAAGGGGAATTAGGGATAACTTAAATCTCTAAACATAAGCTTGAGGAATGGGAGTCTAGAGTGGGGACTATGTGTTGGGAGCGTGGGTTTAAAAATCGGAATTGAATTGGGTAAGTCAGCTGAATCAAATTGGAATTCGCCAACCACAACCTATATTCTCATCATTCTGAAGTGAGCAATCTTATTTGGGTTTCTAGGGTTTAGGAGAATTCTGTACAATTTCCAATCAATTCAAAAGGAATCAGATTAAAATTAGCTTAAGGGTATGAATTGGAAATTGAAACCACTTATCAAATTGAATTGAACGGTTTAAATCAAATATAACAAATTGTTTATTAATCGGTTCGATTTTAATTCAAGAACTGATAGGTGTATTCAGTGCATGAGGCTCCTGCCATTGCGGGATCTAAGGAGGATCATTATATATGCAACTTTTACTCTGCTTTGCAAAGAAATTATTTCACAATTCAAGCCTGTGACCACTGGAAAACAATGGAACAACTGAATCATTGTGCTGAGGTCCGCCCACTAATATAAACAATGGTTTTGATTTTAATAAGTGAAATCATTTAAATCGTCAATTTTAAACCATTTAAAAATCAATTAAATGCGGTGTACTATAACATGAAGTTAAACCTATTATTAATGTTTTGTAATTGATGTAAATCATATTTATTTATTTATTGCATGCATGTATATTTATCACGTGGGATGTTACATGGTGTGCTAGGGCAAAAAATTCTAAATGACTTTTATTATTATTATTATTTAAAAATCTAGGTTCTCAATGTTTACTTGCTTAGGTCTATCTGGTTTCCTCTTATATTATTTTATTTCCTTTGGATAGAATTAGGTCCATGAGTTCAAACTTGAACAGCTTCAACTTCTTGTTTAATGTACACTTGTTCCCATACCATTATTCTGCATATGTTTATTTGGCCTTCAATAATTAATTTGATTGGTGGAGAATACGATGAGGGTTCCCCACGTGCTTCTTCTATATAAACCAGCTTCATGACCCCTAACTTCCCATCAAAGCTTGAAACCAATAGCAATGGAGAAGAAGGTTGTTCTTATTGTTTCTTTGTCGTTTGCACTACTTCTGGGATTAGCCCAGAGTTTTGATTTCCATGAAAAGGATCTGGAGACTGAAGATAGTCTCTGGAACTTGTACGAGAGGTGGAGGAGTCATCACACGGTTTCTCGAGATCACTCAGAGAAACCAAAGCGTTTCAATGTGTTCAAAGAGAATGTCAAGTTCATTCATGAATTCAACAAGAAGGATCATCCTTACAAGTTGAAGCTTAACAAGTTTGGTGATCTGACCAACCTTGAGTTCAGGAATCTCTTTGCAAGCTCCAAGGTGAAGCACCACAGCATGATGAGAGGGACTTCCGGCACTGGTGGGTTCATGTACGAGAAGTTCGATAAGGTCCCTGCTTCCATTGATTGGAGACAGAAAGGAGCTGTCACCCCTATCAAGAACCAAGGCCAATGTGGTAAGTCAACAACAAATTAAGAACAATTATTTATGGAGATTCCAATATATATATATATAATAATAGATTGGTTTATGTTTTTTATAACTAGTTATGCGGGTTAAGGAGAGGGTGTTCAAGTATCTATAAATCTCTATAAATCTTTACAACAGACCATTCATATCAGTTTTGACATGGAATATGTTTGATACTTGTGTTGCAGGAAGTTGCTGGACATTTTCAACTGTAGTTGCTGTTGAGGGCATAAACCAAATCAAAACCCAGAACCTGCTGTCCTTGTCTGAGCAGCAACTGGTGGATTGCGACACAGGGGATGGTAACCAAGGCTGTAATGGAGGTCTCATGGATCGTGCGTTTGAGTACATCAAGAAGGTTGGAGGGATCACTACGGAGGAGAGTTATCCCTACACAGCCACAAATACAACTTGTGCTGTGTCCAAGGTATGTATATATAATATAAACTCACTCATCTACAGATGATCAGATTAAGAGTACTAAGAAGTAAGAGTTTTTCAGGTGAATGCTCCCCTGGTGACAATTGATGGACACCAGAACGTTCCTCCTTTCGAGATTTCCTTGATGAAAGCTGTAGCAAACCAACCTGTCTCTGTTGCCATTGATGCTAGTGGTCAAGCTTTCCAGTTCTACTCAGAGGTAAATGATGAAAAATCAATTAAGAAATATTGAAATTAAGATGGGTCATGAACTGATCTTTAATTTAATTGCTTTGTGGGTTGTGATCGATGATGAACAGGGAGTATTCACTGGACCCTGTGGGACAGAACTGGACCATGGAGTGGCAGCTGTGGGGTATGGAACGACTGTGGATGGGACCAATTACTGGATAGTGAAGAACTCATGGGGCGCAGATTGGGGAGAGCAGGGTTACATTAGAATCCAACGTGGAATACCAGCCCAAGGAGGACGATGTGGTATAGCCATGGAAGCTTCTTATCCCATCAAAAACTCCCCTAATAGGGATGCCAAGCCGGTCTCCCCTCTCAAGGACGAGCTTTGAGGAGAAGTTGTGGCATTTTTCTTTGAAGATTTTTGTGGTTAGGCCGTAGGTTAATAATTTAATTTCTTGTATCTCTCAGCGAATGGAATAAAATATTGTATCAACATCTATAACAGCTGTGAATGGCAATTTTATTTTAATTATATTGTTGGTTTCATAATGATAAAGAAAGGGGTTAAGGAAAGCAATCGAAATTCATAAGATCCAGTGTTTATGTTAATAATTATGATATATAATCCCTCATGGTTGTTGCCATTTTGCCCAAACACAATATAAAAAGAGAGATTAGGCCATGGCACTACCAAAAGCCTTCTCATGAAGTTTTTGGTGACATAGCACCCTTTGGGTTGGTGGTAAGGCCTCACTCCTCATTCATTATGAATAGAGAACCTCTTAATCCAAGGAAATTATCCCTCCGCTTGAATTGGGAAAGGTATTTCACAAATTCGTAAATAGGAATAGTGGCCAGAGTTGATGATGGCATTCGAGTGACAAATCACCTTGAATTAAGAGATTCTCTCTTCACTTTGGTGCATAATGGAAAACATTCCCTAGGGACCCATACAACCACCATCAATGCCTCAATTATATAGTCTACCATGTACTAGATCGTTTGCATATTGATCTACGCTGTTGGGCCTGCCGACCCAAACCTGACCCACTAAATTATATCTCAGGCTCAAGCTGAGTTATGGCCAAAATTAGCAATAAGACTGAGCCTAAAGGAAAAAATTTGTTGCTACCCAAGTAGCTGCAACCCCTTGCTGGCAGCCAAAGAAATGGAATAATTCACTTCCCCCTAGAGTTCACAAATACCCTCCCAGGTTATAGTATTTTCCAAATTACCCTTTTAGATTCTATTTCTTTGGCTGCCACAGGGATTATAGCTACTTGGCTGCAACCCAGGCAGCAGCTAAATTTCATCCGAGCCTAACCCACAAAATGCAAGTATGTCTCACACAGTAGAAGTTGGAGCATATCTCTCTATTCTCTATGTGAAGGCTTATCACGGTCTCAGGCACAGCCCGCTCCCTTTATTAAGCCCATGGGCTCAGGAGAAGGTCAGAAAAAACCACGCCTAATACCATTAATTCATAGATGGGCTTTTATTTTGGGCCTAAGTTTCCCCGTACAGCTTGTTTTTAAGCTCGGGCCAACCTATTGGGCCAGGTATTTTTGGACCTCAAATACCATCAAACCTGAATAATATTACGGAGCATTTTAATTTTTGGGTTATTGCCAATTCTAATGAATAACAGGGCCCTCCACAAACGGAGCCTTATCAATACTTTGCCCTGATCCCCCGAGCGATTTGGCTTGGACTGCTCAGGCTTTAGGCCCAGGCTGTCTTGGCTGCAATCAGTCTCTGTTTGGGAGTGCAGCTTACGTTGGTATTTTCTATGACTATTTTTCTGCTTTCACATCGGGAGGAGAAAGATAAACATATGGGAGAGAGCAGGCGTAGGTCATGCTCCGAGTAGAATTCTTTTTTTCTCAAAAATCTTAGTTTGCATCATTTTATTTTGTAAGCTAGTGTCCTCTCTCTCTCTCTCTCTCTCTCTCTCTCTCTCTCTCTCTCTCCTGTGAAATTCCCATTTTGCACCTTCATTGGTGTCACCCGCTTGCTTACCACATGTAGGGTAGTGCACTAATCCCTCTCCCTATATTTTTATATATATGGAAAATTAAATCGAATCAATAACAAACAATAAAGGACTGATTAGAGTTCGTCAATACGGCCCAATAAAACCCTATAACTGAATTAGGCCAAAACTAAAACCAACCGAACCCCAATATCATATTATCAACTTGACTTCTGTTTTAACCGACGATTATCAATCAAAACCAGTTGGAAGTGACCATGTGACACCCCCATCTCATACTCTCATAATACACACTTCTCACACTGATGGAGCCAATTAAATCGAAGCAATCACTATATCTCCACTATGGGGAAAACATACCTACGCTGCCAGAATGCAATTTCCCTCTCACAAAGGTATTTTTGATATTTTCTCTCTCCTACTATGAATATATGAGCCATATCTTTTTCAAGATAACAACTGATATGACGCACAAATTCCTTCTTTACATTGGCAGCGTAAGAAACCCTCTTCCCTCTATTATACCTACCAACTTACCAAGTGATTTTATATAGTGTCTGCCATGCCACATGATAAAATGATGGATTCTATAAAAAAAAAAAATCCCCCAATTAGGACTAGTCATCATCTGCTATGGGGAAAGGTTATAAATTAACAATTTGAAGTAATATACGAACAACTTATTTAATGTAAGGTGCAGTACTACATTATACATATTGGATATATATGAAGATAATAATACAATATACATGAGAGTACTAAAAAAATAAATAAATAATAAAATCATGTGATCAAATACAGAAGTAGGGTTTAAAAATTCAAAAAAAGGGTACAGATATGTTGTTTTCATAAATTCCAATTCAATTCTGATTCAAATCATTTTTTAACAGGTTGGACTCAACCCAACTCTATCAGACTCAATACATAAAATTAGGGTTAATCGGAATCCAAACAGACGCTTAAGGAATGGGAGTCCAGTGTGAGGAGTTTGGACTATGAATCAAAAAATGGGAATTTGATTGGATAAACCGGCCGATTTAAATTGGAATTGGCCGAACCCAACCTCGATTCTTATCATTCCAATGCAGGCAATCTTATCTGGGTTTCTAGGGTTGAGGAGAAATCTGGCCTTCCAATTGGTTCAGAAAAAAATCAGATTGGAATCAGCTTAAGGGGGTGAATGGGAAAACTGAAACCACTTACCTAATTGAATCAAAATGTTTAAATCAAAACCGATAAAACTGTTTATTAATTGATTCATTTTTTTTCAAGAAGTGATAGATGTACCTAGTGCACGAGGCTTTTGCTATTGCGGGACCTGAGGAAAGTCATTATGTACGCAGTCTTACTCCCTGTTTGGCAAAGAAGTTGTTTCTTCAATTCAAATCCACAACCACTAGGTTGTAATGGAACAACCACACTGTTGCACCAAGGTCTGCCTCGAATGTAAGAGAGAGTTTTTATTTTATTAAGTGAAATGATTTAAACTGCCATTTTTTTAACCGATTAAAATCAATTAAATGCAATATATTATTGGACGCATTATACATAGTATACCCATAAAAGAATTAGTTAGTCCTACTCCATATATGCTCTTTAATGTTTTGTAATTGATTTAAGAGATACGGGGACCACTAGGAGCACACCTTAAAGCATCAACAAGGTGAACATCTTCACATTTTATGAGAGAAGGGGCAATCATTTCGGAGACCAATGTGTATTTAAAAATGAAAACATTCTCCCTTAAACGATCGATGTTTATTTATTTATTGATTTATGGATTTATTGCATGGCATGTATATCTATCACGTGGGATGGTAGATGGTGCCAGGACAAATGATCTCAATGACTACATGCTTAGGTCTGTCAATTCAAACTTGAACAGCTTCAACTTGTTTATTAATTATCATATCTTCCCATGCCCTTATTCTGCATTCTTATTTGTCCTTCCATAATTAATTTGATTGGTGGAGAATACGATGAGGTTTCCCCACGTGCTTCTTCTATATAAACCAGCTTTATGATCCCTACATTCCCATCAAAGCTTGAAACCAATGGCAATGGAGAAGAAGGTTGTTCTAGTTGTTGCTTTATCGTTTGCTCTACTTCTGAGCTTAGCCCAGTGCTTCGATTTCCATGAAAAGGATCTGGAGACGGAAGATAGTCTCCGGGACTTGTACGAGAGTTGGAGGAATCATCACATGGTTACTCGAGATCCCTTAGAGAAGCCAAAGCGTTTCAATGTGTTCAAAGAGAATGTTAAGTTCATTCATGAATTCAACAAGAAGGATCATCCTTACAAGTTGAAGCTTAACAAGTTTGGTGACCTCACCAACCTTGAGTTCAGGAATCTCTACGCAAGCTCCAAGGTAAAGCATCACAGCATGATGAGAGGGTCTTCACGTGAAGCCACTGGTGGATTCATGTACGAGAAGTTCGATAAAGTCCCTTCCTCCATCGATTGGAGAGCCAAAGGTGCCGTCACCCCTGTCAAGAACCAAGGCCAATGTGGTAAGAGAGCAATAATTAATGGAGATTCCAATATATAATTGATGCGTTTATTGAGATTTGGGTACATCTTATCCTTACAAGTTAGTAAGAAAATCCTTTTCACATTAGGTTATTCACATTCGATGATGTAAGATTATTACTTCCATTTCAACGTAAAACCCAACAAAATTAATGTGTTATCTTTATGTCTGTTACAGGAAGTTGCTGGACTTTTTCAACTGTTGTTGCGGTCGAGGGCATAAACCAAATCAAAACCCAGAACCTGCTGTCCTTGTCTGAGCAGCAACTGGTGGATTGCGACACAGGGGATGGTAACCAAGGCTGTAATGGAGGTCTCATGGATCGTGCGTTTGAGTACATCAAGAAGGTTGGAGGGATCACTACAGAGGAGAGTTATCCCTACACAGCCACAAATACAACTTGTGCTGTATCCAAGGTAATATATATGATATGAACTCACTCATCTAGAGGTGATCAGATTAAGAGTACTAAGAAGTAAGATTTTGCAGGTGAATGCTCCCCTGGTGACAATTGATGGACATGAGAACGTTCCTCCTTTCGAGATTTCCTTGATGAAAGCTGTAGCAAACCAACCTGTCTCTGTTGCCATTGATGCTAGTGGTCAAGCTTTCCAGTTCTACTCAGAGGTAAATGATGAAAAATCAATTAAGAAATATTGAAATTAAGATGGGTCATGAACTGATCTTTAATTTAATTGCTTTGTGGGTGATGATCGATGATGAACAGGGAGTATTCACTGGACCCTGTGGGACAGAACTGGATCATGGAGTGGCAGCTGTAGGGTATGGAACAACTGTTGATGGAACCAAGTACTGGACCGTGAAGAACTCATGGGGAGCAGATTGGGGAGAACAAGGTTACATTAGAATGAAGCGTGGAATACCAGCCCAAGGAGGATTGTGTGGTATAGCCATGGAAGCTTCTTATCCTATCAAAATCTCCCCTGATAGGGATGCCAAGCCGGTCTCCCCTCTCAAGGACGAGCTCTGAGGAGAAGTGACATTTTTCTTTGAAGATTTTTGTGGTTAGGCCTTAGTTAATAATGTAATCTCTTGTTTGCTGTATCTCGCCGAGAATGGAATAAAATTTTGTATCACCATCTATGAGCAGCTGAGAATGAAAATTTCTTTTAATTGTTGGTTTCATGATGATCAAGAAAAGGGTCAAGGCTAGCAATCAAAATTCATAAGATCGAGTTTATGTTAATAATTAGGGAAATTTTTAAAAAAATTGGTGTGATATGAAACTCGGGTTAGTTACGAGGGTTGTACAAGAAATATTTCCTAATAGTAATGATATAACCCTATCATGGCCATTGCCATCTTTCCCAAACACAATATAAATTGAAAGAGAGATTAGGCCATGGCACACCCAAATACCCTAGGTCATTCAAGGTCTTCTCTTTTTTAGGTGCAAATTCAAGGCCTTCTCATGAAGTTCTTGTTGAGGAAGCATCCATAGGTGTGATGGTAAGATTTCATATTTCACCCACGAAGAAAAAACCTCTTAATCCATGGAATCTAACCCTCTTATTGAATACTGTAAATAGGAGATCAAAGTGGTAAGAATGTGGTCAGCACACCCAAAAACCCTAGGTCATTCAAGGCCTTCTCTTTTTTAGGTGCAAATTCAAGGCCTTCTCATGAAGTTCTTGTTGAAGAAGCATCCTTAGGTGTGATGGTAAGATTTCATATTTCACCCACGAAGAAAAAAACCTCTTAATCCATGGAATCTAACCCTCTTATTGAATAATGTAAATAGAAGATCAAAGTGGTGAGAGTGTGGTCTATCACATATTAATTAGCCAACTCAATTATATGGTCTACCGTATAACTATTTTCCATGCTAATGTACACAACGGGTTTGAGCTAGGCCTAGGCCTAACACTAACCCTCCAAATTATAGCTCAGGCTCAGACCTAGAAATGGCCAACAATGACACTGAGGCCTAGCCTCCTAGTACTTCTAATCATATATATCGTTTTTTTCTGAAACTTGGCAAGCACAATCAGGATCAAAATCCTCTGTTTTTCTCATTCATGTTTTTCCTTGTTTTGCTACCTGCAGAACGCGACACGTGGACAACAAGGAGACCAACGGTCAAGAATGGATGAAGATTATTACATCCGATGCGTTGGTCTTAAAGTTGTCGACGTGTCACGTTCTGCAGATAACAAAATAAGGAAAAACAGGGATGAGAAAAAACAGAGAATTATTTTCTCACTGTATCATGGTTTACACAAGAACTTGAAAGAACCTAAATTTGGCAATTGATCCCAACAGCTAACCGAGCCACTCGTCAATTATTTACTGGTGACAAGTCCGTTGCTGGATCGCCACAAAGAAAGGATCTTTAACCAAGCCAAAGCCTGAAAACAGGGGCTTCCAACTTCCTCACTTCGATTTCTCCTCCCACATAAAAACATTTCCATTTCCCAATTGAGGAGATGGCTCACCCTCACCCCGCAACTCCTTCATAGATAAATCACAAACGCGTTGTCATTGAGACTCAATTCTAAATTTGGAAACAGGAATTCAAATCGGAGAGATTTCATGGTGGGCTTATGGAACAGAAGGTGTTAACTGGCAAAGAGGATCTTTTGTTCTTCTTCTTCTTCCTGTTCAGCTCCTACAGTTTCAATTCCTGATCTCTTTCAAATTCCCAACGCGTGTCAGGATAGTGTTCTCATTCCTTCTCCACCAAGCAAAGCTCCAAGATGGTGTTTGTACTTTCTCTAGCCCTTTCGTCTCTGTAGTAGACGAACTATGTTGACAAACAAACAGAGACACACAGAGGGAGAGAGTTGATCTACAAACACATGGTCTCATGAACCCAGGAAACGTGTTCGCCAAATCATCAAATTCTCCGCCTGAGCTTTCATTAGTTATATAAATAAATCACATTACCATCTCTCTTTCGTGGTTTCAACCTCTCTCTCTCTCTCTCTACCCATCTATCTATTCCATGGCTCCAGGTCTGGAAATTCCACAGAATGGGCATTTAGAAGGGAAGGACATTCCTTCCAGCCCCACCGATGAAGAAGTGACGAAATCCAAAGTAACAGTTATCGGCAGCGGCAATTGGGGTAGTGTCGCAGCAAAACTCATCGCCTCCAATACCATCAAGATGAGCTCCTTCCATGGTGAGTATGTCAGTAGATCCATACCATTCCCATTTCCTTTTTTCCTCTATTAACATTTCTTACCATCATCATAATACACCAACTATATCACATATGTATCAATGTATAGGCAGAGCTCATCAGTCATTGCCAGACAAATCAAACCATGAGGATTATAGTACACAGTGGAAATTTTTCTCTACGGAATTCCCACGAACACATGTCGTGCATTTTATTTTGACATTTTTTCCTAATCAAATGTCGAACTACTGACTGAAATTATGTTTCTTTCTTCTCCACCAACAATACCTTTATTTCAGATGAAGTGAGGATGTGGGTATTTGAGGAGACACTACCTACAGGCGAGAAGCTCTCAGAAGTCATGAACCGAACAAACGTAAACTCTCTGCACATCCTTCCCTGCTATAATACTTCAACGTTAGACATCAATTCTAGCTTTCTTCTTCTTTCTCTAATCTTTTTTTCCTTCTAACAGGAGAATGTGAAGTATCTCCCTGGCATAAAGCTTGGGAAGAATGTAGTAGCAGATCCCGATCTCGACAATGCAGGTATACGTTCTCTTCTTACTCTGGTTCCCTTTCTGCGAAATTTTCGAACGTGATCAAATCCAATCTGATGATTCAGTGACAGAGCCCTTCATTTTTCCTTTTTCTCTCCTTCCATTGCAGTTAAGGATGCAAACATGTTGGTTTTTGTAACTCCACATCAATTCATGGAAGGTATATGCAATGAACTTGTTGGGAAGATAAGAGGGGATGTTGAGGCTATATCCCTCATCAAAGGAATGGAGGTAACGACGGAAGGCCCACACATGATCAGCACCTTCATCTCTCAACACCTTGGGATCAATTGTTGTGTTCTCATGGGTGCAAACATAGCTGATGAGGTGATAAAGCCAACTTGATTTGATTACCCAATTTCCTCTTCTTCTACTAACAAAGATGAGTCTGCAATTCACAGATTGCTGCCGAGAAGTTGAGCGAAGCAACAATAGGATACAGGGAGAATAAAGAGGTGGCAAACAGATGGGCTCAACTGTTTGCTACTCCATACTTCCTGGTCACGACTGTGAGTGTGATGTCTCTCTTTCTCTTTTCTTTCTTTCAATCCAAATTGAAATTCATCAATCCACAATCTATAATCACATAAAAGTGATAAAACCCATTCAATTAACAAATGAATATCATAAAAAATGAGCCTAAACACTGCAACTGTACAGTGCACTACCATTGTAGACAAACAACAAATTCCCGTACTTCAAACACCATTAACAGATCTAATGTTTGTGTCTGTTATTAAAAAAAATGGCAGGTCCAAGACATAGAAGGAGTAGAACTATGTGGAACACTCAAGAATGTAGTCGCCATTGCTGCAGGTTCAATTAATCAGTTTTTTTCCCTCCTTCCCTTGTCTTTTTTTTCCGGGCTCTCTCCAATAAAATCAAAGAATCTAACTTTTGGTTGCCCAGGTTTTGTTGATGGCTTGGAGATGGGGAACAATACAAAGGTTGTATGCAGCTATGTCCTGCTTTATTTACTTAAATTTACCGACTGAGTTGCATAAGCTCATGATTAAAATGCTAAGCTACATAATTAACAGGCTGCAATAATGAGAATTGGTCTGAAAGAGATGAGGAGCTTCTCAAAGCTGTTGTTTTCATCCGTCAGAGATAGCACCTTCTTTGAGAGCTGTGGGATAGCTGATGTGATCGCAACATGCTGTAAGAACCAGAAAAAAATTCCTTCCTTTGTTCGATTCCTATATTTTTATTCTTCAAATGCATACATACATCATACCATGAAGAAATGTAGTAAAAACTTCTGTTATGGCAGTAGGAGGAAGAAACAGGAAAGTTGCAGAGGCTTTTGCAAGGAATAGTGGGCAAAGGTTTTTCTTTGGCTAGATCTTGTAGATGCAAACATTAGAAACTATATTCTTCTGAATCCAATGACCATAATAATTAATTTTTCAAATTTTCGCCACCAGGTCTTTCGATGAGCTTGAAGCAGAATTGTTACAAGGACAGAAGCTACAGGTAAATGACAATAATAAACTTTAATTATCCATTCTTTCCTCTCTCTGATATCCCTATAATACACTTAACACAACTAGAGAAAACAAGAAATTAAAGAAGCACCTGGGTTGGAGAGGGAGAAGGCTACCATTGCCACACTAGGGCCTTCACTACGTTCAAAAGGTTCCGCTACCACATTATTTTCCACATTTCTCCTCTTCTAGCGTAGGAGAAAAAATCTCCTTTCTGCATTCAACCGCTGGTGCAAACTACATTGTTAATGCGGTTTTCCAATTGTAAGCTATAGAACACACAGGATAATGGGCATTTTTCTTGCATATGACTTTCTCATCTGATCCTGTTTTCTTTTTCTTTCACAAGGGGGGTCTTAACAGCAGGAGAAGTTAATGCGGTTTTACGCCATCGTAAATGTCTAGAGTTATTCCCGCTTTTCAGAACAGTACACGAGATCTGTATCGGCCACCTTCCTCCCTCGGCGATTGTTCAATGTTGTGAAAATAATACAGCAATGCTCTAGCTGGTGAAAGACTCATGGAAAGAAGCATTGCCCATGGTTCACATGCCTCTTCTACATAATCCAAAGGTGAAATTTTCACAAGACTATGTTACAGCATTCAGTCGGAGTTCCGAAGAGATTTCAATCCACTGAAACGAAAAAAAAATTCATGCCCATTCACTCGCCATTTTAGGGGCAGTATACAGTAGCAAAGAGCAGTTATTTTATAGCACATTAATTGTAATCCTCATGGCCTACTATAAGTCTGCCAGTTTCCAAGTATGAGAAATCTATGACTCTCAGCTTTCCCCCAACTCCTCAAAGAAGAAAATCTCCTTTCCCTCAAATCATACAACTTAGAAGTAGAATAGATACGGAGTTAACTACAGGTCTACCAAGGAAAGATTTAGCACATTTTTGCCCCTGAAACCATCCGACCTCTTTCTGTTTTAATTAGATAATCTACTCTCACAAATATACATGTGAAATAAATAAGGTCTCTTGTCAAGTAAAAATCAGGTATATTTTGATGCAAGTTGAGAACAGTAGGCAATAACTTCTTCACTAAAGCAAAGAGGTGAAGAGAGTCTGACATGTTGTATTGCTAAACCATTGCTAAATCAACAGGAAGCTAAGAAAAATCTCAAGGCCACAATCTTAATATAGTTTTTTTTTTCTTTTGGGGGGGGGGGGGTTTGGGGGGGGGCCTATACACTTGGGAGTCACGCAGGACCACAGAGATGGCATCTATTATTTTAGAGGCCTAACTGATTTAGTTAAAAAAGAACAAGACATCATAACCAGCAACTTAAAGTTTTGAATAAAAAGAATGGAGTATTCTACAAGCAAGTGGCATAGAGGACACCAATGAGGTGTGGTGAAAGGATTTCATAAATGAAAGGGCGGCGAGATCGTATCATTTGAAGAGGAGAGAGCCGGAAGATAAAGGGTACTATCATATGGTCTCCTGGCGGTTTCAAAGAACCTTCTCCCAATTTATAATTAGTGTAAAGCCTTCCTTTTCATTGGGGAAAAAAACAGAGGAAAAGGAATCACACAGCAACATAATGTGGATTCCTTTACACTGCACCTCACAAACCACCATGGGACCCACACTCTCTCTACATTAAAACCTCCCCTACTGTACGATTCCACACCCTCCCCTCCTGCAAAACTGCACACAAATGCCGAAAAAAACCCTACCCCCAAAAGATAACCCACAATCAGCCGACTCGAGTGGTAATAAGTTGAAGACATTTTCTCCACTAGGCTACCAATCCCATTGGTGACAAGATATCAACTCAATATGGTAATAAGATACAAGAAGCGCCTATCATTTTCAAGCAGTGTACCCCTATGTTTAGGATCTACAAATGACATTTATTTTTCCCCCTATTTTCTTTATTCTTCTTTTTTTCCCCGAAAAAGAAAAGAGAACAAAAGTTATATGAAGATATGTTGCCATGAAAAAAAAGAAACACCCGCAAATCATCAACCCACTTTCACTGTACATTTAAAAGACCATACCCGGTGGACAAGGCTCCGTGCGAGGTCAGGTGCAATAGTTAAATAAATCAACCCCCTCCCTCCCTCCCTCCCTCCCTCAAAGAAGGTTTTATATTTCTCACCATAAGAGAAAAATATTAAAACAATACCTGAAATCTGAAATACCCATCAAACTGTGCTAGGCATAAGATGACGCCATCATCCCTTCTCCACAGGGAAAAAAGAAAAGGAAAACCACAATCATCCTTTTAAATGATGAAAAATACAACAACAACAAATTCAGCATTATTCCAACTTAACGGGATCTACTACAAGGATATGTGAATACAATATATTTTGAATACCAAGGACATTCAAAAAAGCAAGTCCCAAATGCAACAATTACTGAAGTTTAGTTTTCAGCAGATGATTTGTCCAATAAAGCCCCATCGACACACGGTCATCTTGTTTCTTATTTTCTATTTGCTTCCTGTGAATCACCGTAAACAAATGCCACATTCAACCGTTGGAACTCCTTGATTCAATAATAAAAAAAAAAACGAAAAAAAAAAAAAAAACAAACCTAACCATACAAGCATTCATCACTTACACGAAAATTACCATCAAATCATAGCCGTCCTTACCTAACAGCACTCTTCCTTTAAAATCCCTGTTCCAGACAATTTCCCCCACCACCACCTAGCAACTCCATCTAAAACCCAAGAGACAAAACTCTTTCTAAAGAAGCACTACATCTCGGACAGATTCTCAAGTAAATCCAAATAAAAAATAAAAAGAGTCAACCTAATTGGATGGAGTTCAGATTCTGGTCAGAGTCAAAAGACTGCGATGATTCAACTGCAAGATTATCTCAATTAGAGAAATAGTGAAATATGGAAAATTAAATCAAAATATGCAAAACTCTAGTTACTTTCAATCAGAGACTCAGATGAACCTGAAACTCTGTCGAGTTCAGTAAATCAGGGGTAGAACACTAGCCGAAAATCCCAACTCAACACAAGGGCTGGATCTGAGAATATGAGTCGATCCTAGTTGGACTAGGAGACCTGTATAACAATAAATTTACCACACAAAACAGAATTCAGAAATTGGAATATATAGATCAATCAATTCTGAACATGATTATGAAACTCAGCAGCAACAGATTAATAAAACCAGTAAATCGAGTCTATATTCAGAAAGCAGAATCTCAACTTAAGAGATGAAGGCAGAATGGGAAATTCAGTAATAAAACCACAGATCTGCAGGTTAGATCTGATGGAGATACTGATCGAGTCTCTCTAGAACAATAAAGAACAAGTCCTCAAAATCCGAAGATATTCCAATGGCCAGATTCTTCTAACTCAAATTCATACAAAAAAAGTCCTGCATATGAATTCCTGATTAGACTAAGAATTGCAGAAATTTTAGAAGAACAATAATTTGCAAAATGGAGATAGAAAGGAAGAATGTGACCTTTGGCTCCCCACCAGCAGTCCTAGATCAGAATCACACCGATCCAAGGATTTCCTACCCTAAGCTGAGTCTCACAGCATGCATACTCTATCAGCAGCAAAAGAAAAGGCTCAAGCCAAAATCTCATTAATCAAATTTGTGTACAATGCTGAACTCCATTACAAACTTATTTAAAAACTCAAAAACAGGCTTAATACTAAAAAGAAAAGACCTAATCCAATCCTTAATTAACAAGGTAACATAAATTAACTAAGAAACCAATTCAAAACAATACTGGACTTATAGAATCCTAATCCAGCCTAACTGAAAAAAAAATAATAATAAGAAGTAGATTAAAGAATAAAAACTCACTTTACTAATCCCGTATACCTATTAGCCTCTAACCATATTATATAGGCCAATTAAAATGGCCCATTACAATGAAAACCCATTGGCCAAAAGGTCAAACACATATATAACCCATCCCAAGGCTTATTTACAATAAAATAAGCCCTTTACGTGACTTCTCTGCATCACAATCCTTTCAAGTTTCATAGCATATTTGCAATCCGACACCTAAACCTACTCTCTAGCATCTCAACTCTTCAACACTTTTCAAGAAACCAAATACCTCAATGATTATTTGATCCTCCCCTCTAAAACCCATTTTTTTTTCCTGAAGAAAAGGAATGATCCTCTCTAAAACATTTTTCCTTTTACCCAACCTATTTATTGAAGTTGAAATCAATAATACGCATAGAACCCTAACTGAGTTCACAGGGTTCCCAATCCTACATCAATAACTTAAACATCCTGCAGAAACCAGATGTAAAAGATTGCAAGGGACAAAAGTGGCTGGTGGAATTCAAAAATCTATCTTCACTACCTACAGGAATTAAATTACATAACTGCACAAGAAAGCTTTCTATAAGACTCTAAAAAATAAAAAATAAATAAATAATAATAATAATAATAAATAACACTAGTACTGCATGAAGCACCATAGGCCTATTGATCTTTCTACAATAAAATCTCCAGAATGACTACAAGCCCCTGTAAGTTTGTTAAAGTTTTACGTATTCATATAGTTGGCTGAGAAGCACATGCTTGGTTAAAAATCCAGAAAGGTTTAATATTATTTTTTTCTTTTTCCACTTTTTAAAAGGGAGCTGGTCCGTGGTTGGCAGTTAGGTTAAGTCATGTTTTGAAACCAGGCAGGAGGTACAAAGCAGAAAGATCCCTTCTCTGTTCTTTAAACAATAGGTATATGACCATGGGTCATCCATCATCTCCTCAAAACAGACCACAGTCGTTTTTCGACAACAGATTTGACAATCACTCAAACTGAAATTGGAAAGATAAACTGGCTGCAATCTCAACAAATAAATGTCTTTCTCATAAGAATTCAAAATGAGCTGTTACAAGGATAAAACATTTAATATTGAGCACAAAACAATGCCAGATAATATTTGGCACATAACGAATGTTATTTGAATCCATCCATGATGCAGTCACCACATAAGACTGATTTCAACCACTAAATATTCCCAACAATTGATAATCGGTGGGGGAAAAAAAAAGAGAAAAGAACAAGGTAACTTTCCACTGAGAATAAGCCATTCAGATTGAAATGTTTAATATGTTTATGCGGAATCTGTTATTAAGAAAATAAGGAAAAGTAACACAACATTACAAAATAGGAAGTTCAGAGGCCAGGGCCACATCTAACAACTGAGAAGCTTATGCCAAAGAATCTTTTTGCTTGGCTTGTTGCAGTAGCTCTTGTCGGACCCTCTTGATCTCCATTTCTCTTTCCATTCTCTCTTGCTAATATAATAAGAAAACAAATACAATTAATATTAATAATCAAATAGAAGGATGTAGTTGATGCTAGAATTTCAAAGAAAAGATAATTGAAGAACAGCCAATTCTATATGTTCATTTGAAGAGCTACAAAGTCCAGCCAATACTAGCCTTTGCATTAATTAAGCCACCCACAGATGAGCATCCCAAGGTTAACACCACTCCAATAGGGCGTACCCAGTGCATGAGGCTCCCACCACTGGAGTGTCTGGGGAGGATCATAATGTACACAGACTTACCCCCACTTTGCAGAGGGGCTGTTTCTTGTTTACACTACTTCGATAAATACCCATAAAACTTAAATAAGTGGTGCTTCAAGACACCTTTTGTCTAGTAAAATTAGCCAGCCTAAACCAACCACAAACTGTACTATGTTTACATAACAACAACAAACTCAGCCTTATGCCAACTGAATGGGGTTGGCCACATGGATCCGTGCAAAAACAAAAAAAGAAATTTGACTATAAAAGAAAAATAGCACAACACCAGAAAGTCAGGAAAATCTCGACCAAATGGTGTCAGCTACATGGATCATTCCCTCCAAACGGCTCTATCAAAGGTCATACTTGGGACAAGACCTAGACTATGCATGTCACTCCTCACTACTTCTCCTATGGTCGTTTTAGGCCTGTCCCTAGCTCTTTTAGCTCATTCAATCTGAATCAAATCGCTCCCCCTTATTGGAGCGTCCCTAGGCCTCCGTTTAATATGGTCATACAACATCAAACAACTTTCTAGGAGCTTACCATTGATCGAGGCAACTCCCGAATCAGCTCTAACATGCTCATTCTTTACTTTATCCTTCCTATTTTTGCTGCACATCCATCTTAACATCCTCATTTCTGCTACACATAGCTTATCTATGTGACACTTCTTAACTGCCCCAACATTTTTCCACATACATCATAGCCACTAGTACAACAGTCCTATAGAATTTTCCTTTAAGCTTTATAGGAACACATCAGTCACATAATACTCCGTTCGCATCTCTCCACTTTATCCATCCCACTTTTGTTTGTGAAAAATCATCCTCTATGTCAGCTTTATTTATAGATGACCCTAGACATCTAAAATAGTCTCTTTGCGGTATCTATCTCTCCTCAATTTTCACCATATCATTACCCACCATAGTGTGACTAAATTTACCATATACTCCGTCTTCAATCTGATTATCTTAAAAACCTTTTGTTTCTAAGCTTGATCGCCATAACTCCAACTTAGTGTTAATCCCTTTTTTTCTCATCCACCAACATGATATCGTTGGAGAAGAGCATACACCATGAGACATCGTCTTCAATGCTCTTGGTAATGTAGAACTAGGATTGACAAGTCAACCTAGTCCCAATGTTGCAGAATACTCTGTAAGAACTTGAGCAGATCAATAACACTTTGTATAGTTGAGAGAAGAAGAAGATGAATTAAGGAAGAGGACCTCTTGTGCTTCACACCGCTGAGAGTCAATTGGATCAAACACCAATTCCATCAGCCTTGATCAAACACAAGACAAATCTCCATGTAGAAGACAATAGCAACAACCATTAATTTTTTTTATCAAAATCATCTAGGCCTTTAGGAGCCTCCTCTTCTTTATTTATAATGTTAATGAAGGAGGGAATTACAAAATAGAAGGTTCCTCAAAAAGGAAACCAAATATTCTCCTAATACAATAGCTACTAAAAACTGAAATTAGAAACTAACTGAAATTAGAAACTAGTTGAAAAAGGAAACTAACAACTAAGGACTTGACTCAATTAATAACTT
>NC_056557.1:11890624-11894983 GCF_013358625.1 Macadamia integrifolia
TTCCTAATAAAAACAAGCCTATTTTGGTAATTAATCTGCATCAACTCTCCCGGTCTTAAAAGAACTCGACTCCGTCGAGTTAGGTCGTGCTCCCAAGATTCCCTTGTAAGTCGCTCGCTGATGAGGTGGCACATATCTCGAAACAGAAGGGAGCATAACTCCAAGAGGAGGGAGAGTAGGTTATGTGTCACCGGAGCAAGAGTCAGTCGATGACGTGGCATGTCTGATAATGCATGTGGCCTCATTAAGTACATACGACCTCCTTGCTTCACCTTTATAGTGTTCCGTGCGCCATCATAGAGAATGCCTGTATGTCGCTGCCAAGGTCGCCCTAGAAGAATGTCGCAGTGCGCCAATGAGGTGACCAAGCAGGTGACATGGTACTGTAGTGGCCCAAACTGTAGATGTACGCGAACAACTGCAGTGGCCTCTTCTCGAGCTGTGGGTCCAAAACCTCGCACGTGAATCTTCTTGAACAGCTGCTTCTGTGGAAGGTTGTGTGCTCGAACAAATTCAGCAGATATAAAATTTGCTTCTGCCCCAGTATCAACAATTGCATGAACATCAATAGGGTCGGAGCCGTGCAGGAGAGTACCCTCCTGTCTGAAGAGAGGAGCTTTATCAACTAGTCTATTCGAAAAGGATGAAAGGCTAGCTGAATGAGCTTCTACATCCTCATCTTCATCATCGACAATATCATCGTCCTCGAGCGGATAAGGATATAAATGAGATTCATCTTCACTCTTCTCTGTCGGCTGCTTCTCTGCAACGTTCACAGAACGAGTCCTGTTGAGACACTTGTTGGAATAGTGACCCTTCTCGCCACAACTATGGCATATGATATTCTTCACCCCAACACTATCCTTGTTGAACTCTGACCTTTTCTCTTCAACTCTGCGAGCTTCAGGCTTCTTTTCCTCCATACGCGGTGGAGGTCTATAAACTGAAGAAGTCTTGAGCATACCCTTCCAATAAATGGACTTCTCTTCAGCTGTCTTGGCATGAGCTGTTGCCACATCAACAGACCTGAAATCAGTGTTAGCCAACTCAAGTCGAATCTCAGTACTTAACCCACTGATATATCGCATCACCCGTTGCTGGTCTGTTTCCTGAAGCCGACACCTTGAAGACAGTTTGTGGAATTCGAGGGTGTAAGAATCCACATCTTTGTTCCCTTGTTGCAAGTTAAGTAATTTATGAAACATTACCTTTTCATAATTAAGGGGAACAAATTTTTCAGTCAGGATCTGCTTCATGACCTCCCAATTGATAACGGGTCCAAGTCTTCTGACAAACCTTGCATGTAGTACATCATCCCACCATGAGCAGGCATACCCAATAAACTTGGTGATGATGAGTTCACACTTCTTCATGTCTGGAAGAGACTTATACGCAAAAATTCTCTCAACTTTGGTAAGCCAGTCAAGAAATTCCTCAGGTCCCTTTTCACCACTGAACTCGGGAACCTCAACTTTGATGCCATAATCTCTGTCAGAAAATTGCCGGGTAACATCCTGGGGAACAACTGGATCAGATTGCTGCCTCTGAGGTGTGTCTTCGATCCGTAAAGTGTTGAGCTGAGGGGGTAATGTAGATGATCCTTCTTCAGCTCGCTTGTCGGACCTCCTCATAAAGGCAATCATCTCTTCCATAAACTTATCAAACTTGGCTTCAGTCCTCTCAAGCCTAGCATCAGTATTCTGTTGGTTCTCGGCTAACTCACGATACAATTTGTGCAACTCAGCATTGGTGATGTGACTTGCCATGGTTAGAAAATTGTAGGAAAATTTGCCATGGATAGGGAGTCTAACCAAGTCTCAACTGTAGGATCTTTCTATCAAAAGAACCACTAGAATAGAACAACCATACAAATAGATCAGAAATAATGAAGAAATCAGTTCTGGAAATTAGGCTGTCGATTCAAGAAGTGAAGGATTCTGTGACCAAAATATAATCAGATGTGAAGAGACATAACAGGTACTGATATGGAGTAAGAACAGGTCATAAATCATGAATAAACACCATAGGAAACCAAGGAAATTAGAGTCAGTCTATTGATTTCAAATATGGGTAGAATAGGTCACTAGAAGACAAAATTTGGGAGATTTCTAATATCTCTTGAACACTTTGAAAGAAAAGGTTCCCCTTTGGGTCGAGTTCCCCCTTAGGTAGGGCCTAACTTCGATCCAAAAATCAGCCAAAACTGATGGTTGGTTAGGTCTGGGCAGGTTCTGAAAATTGCTAACAGAATATGCAATTTTCTGGGCAGAACTGAGAAGGAAACTCAATTTAATACCTGTAAGAACGTGAGCAGATCAGTAACACTTTGTGTAGTTGAGAGAAAAAGAAGATGAGTTAAGGAAGAGGACCTCTTGTGCTTCACCCCGCTGAGAGTCAATTGGATCACACACCAATTCCATCAGCCTTGATCAAACATAAGACAAATCTCCATGTAGAAGACAATAGCAACAACCATTAATTTTTTTATCAAAATCATCTAGGCCTTTAGGAGCCTCCTCTTCTTTATTTATAATGTTAATGAAGGAGAGAATTACAAAATAGAAGGTTCCTCAAAAAGGAAACCAAATATTCTCCTAATACAATAGCTACTAAAAACTGAAATTAGAAACTAGTTGAAAAAGGAAACTAACTACTGAGGACTTGACTCAATTAATAACTTGACTCATAAGGAAACAAATATAATTCAAATCAAGCCCAACTAGAAAGGAAATTAATGAAAATGGAAACTAACTAGTAATCCCGTACTCAATCTTAGAGCCCCCTTTTTAGACCCATAAAAGTGGTCTATTACACTCAAAACACATGGGATCAAAAGCCTAACATGTATGGAACCCAACCCTAGGCTTATTCCTAATAAAAACAAGCCTATTTTGGTAATTAATCTGCATCAGCCACATTCATATCTTTTGAGTGTCATCTGAGTGTCATTCAACCAAATAGCACACTTATCAGCCGTTTCAAATTTAAGAATACTACAAAGGCACTTTTGGAACTATGAAAAACACATTAAAGAAACCAGGTTCATCCATAGATTACTTACATTTTGTCTACTACACAATCACTTTCATGCTCCTAATAACATGTCGTAAAAATAAGAGAAGGATATAAAAATTCCATCTATCAATCGTTTCCCACATGACTTCCAAGCATTATAAACGGAAATTCTCGATAAATCACAAAAAGCATAAACCAAATTCAAGTTATCAAATTTCAAGCAAATAAGCATTTATTCGTCGAGAATAACAGCAAACAAGTGAAAGATGGGATTTTTTATCACTTACTCAGGGCAAGCATCAAGCAAAAGCTCAACAGAATCATCCAACGGGTGACCAAGCTTTTTCTCCTCTTCCTCCTCAAGCTCCTTCAACCAGAGAATCGCATGGACCCTCTGCCTCATTATACGGTAATCCTTCGCCAATCTCTCAATAGTATACACATCGGGGTTCTCCTTGTGCAATCGATACATCTCAGCCTTCTCAGAGTCCTTCAGATAGGAACCCCTAGAGCCGGGCTCTCTCACCTGCTTCAACAAAACACTCATCTCGTTCATCCTCTCGCCCCATCCATCAACAAACTCTCTACTCCTTCTGTTCTCTTTCTCCAACTCTGCCACCTCATCAATGTCCTCCGAAGACATAGACGGCGACATCGGCACAACCTCCGCTTTCCCCGGAGAAACCTGCCGGCCGATGGCTTCACCATCGAAGTGCTCTTTGGTCAGACCAGTAGACCACGACGACACAGAGTCCCAACTTAAATCGGAGCTCTCGTTGGATTCTGTTGACGAACCAGTGTTCTTCCATTCTTTAGACCATGCATCTTCTTCGTTTCCACCATTGTCAGATTTCGAAAAGTAGGACTTCAAGCTCGTAATTCTCAACGATTCAAGAGGATTTAAAGCGATTCTTACATCTCCAATTGTGGCTTCTCGGAAGGATCTTGAGATTGCAGGAGAAACAGAGAGTCGCGAGAAGATACGAAGTAGACTGTGCATCTTTACATGCCTGTAACGAAGCTTCAGCTTCTTCTATGGCTTACCTCCACCTGCTGCTACTAACAAATGTTAGGGTTTTAGGCTTTTAGGCTTTAACGATGGAAATGGGCCGGGCCTTAAGGAATTAGATTGACCTGAAGCCCGATTCTGAGATAGTGGACTTCATAAATATTCAGTTTAAAATCCCAGAAAAAAAAAAAAAAAACAATGAGGGCCCATTTGGTATCGTTCTAAAAAAACGTTTCTGGAGTTTTTTCATTCTATTGGAACGAAAAAACGGAATCTTCTGTTTGATGCACTTATGGTCCGTTTCTATTTTTTTGGAACAAAAAGTGAAAAAAAAA
>NC_056557.1:11895083-11918698 GCF_013358625.1 Macadamia integrifolia
GGATTTTACATTTATGGGACAACTACAGACCTTGAATTCTTAGTACGATACCCTCAATTTAGTGTTTATGCATAATACATGTTATCAATAGCTTTTTTTAACAAATTCTTTATGCAAAAGTGTTTAAAAAAATGTTTCCTATCCATTTATGTGTGTATCTTTAGCGTATCTTAGTGTATCTCTGATACGATACGATACCTTTCGATACGTATTTTAATTTTGACTACCGATACGACGATCGATACCGATACTTTAATCCTTGATCACGAGGCTCAGAAAAATTTTGCCCAAAAATAATTGACTTAAAGTGTGTGCACACCACACCACACACATTGAAGTTCAACAAAGATGAATGGTCTACTATGGAGTCTACTTATTTATTTGTTATTTCCCAAAGAAAAGAAGGAAGGTATTTACCAGTTAAGGTCAGCTGGAAAAAGACAGGTTTTGCCCAAGTCAATTATTTCCTCTGCTATAGATGAATTTCAAATTATCACATTGGAAACTCAGAAATCATCCACCAGCAAGGTCTTTTATGTTTATGCCTATCACTGAAGAACTCAAGATGCCCATCAGCCTTGATGCCTATCCATGGATTTAGGGGATGGATTCGGTATCGGTATCCATGGATATTGGTCTAGATTGGATAGGATTAACGGATATTGGTCAGTTTTACCCTTGCTTTTTAAAAATATATTTTTTTTTATTCTTTTACCCCTATAACCATACGGATAATCAATTCGATTCAATCAAGAATTGAACATCGATCTCAACTAATACCAATATGATACGGCCACTACGATCAATACAAAACCAATATATCTCACTGCCAGTGATCCAATTCCAGCCGATCCTAATTGCCTACCTTTGAATTAGAATTGGGTCGGGCAGGTCTAGTGTGTCACCAAAGAGAAAAGAAGAAAACGGTTGTTGCTGGATTTACTATTTACTGATTTGGTTTATATTTAATAAATCTTTCATGAAAAAATGTGTCTTTCCTTCAATCATTTGATTCATGTGGCTAAGGATGTTCATGAGCCCTATACTTCTCATACGAATTAAACAAGTAAATGATAAATAAAATATGGGGAAAAGAATGCTTTTTGATGGCGCAGCTCTTACGTCAATATGAAAGCCAATGAAAAAGCACACATGGGCATAAATAGGGGGTGGGTTTGTAGGTTTTCGAGGGATGAGGGTGTCATTTCGCCACCATACGTGTTTGTGTGCAGGAGCAACATGACGAGAATTTTGTTTCCCCATAAAATATATGAGGAAGTATCATATCACTATAAGACTCTAACAATAAAAATAACGCTCAAAACCTTATTCCAACTTAATGAGATCGGTTATATGGAGATTCTAAACAAGGATGAGTGCGAGAATCCATGCAAAAAGATTGACGGGTTATGACTAATTATAATAAGTGCTGACTATCAACCTGACACACCATTACAAATCAGTCACACAGGCTTATATATCACTATAAGACTCCCTCTCATAAAAATGAGACAATACTCCTTAATCCTATATTTACATTATGACACTTGTCTAAAGGATTGGTAGATTTTAGCCTATGGGACCAACTGATGATCCTTGCAACGAAGAAGTTACTCCGCTTTGGATGGTCATTCGTGAAAAGGGCTATTTTATGTTAACATGGAGGCGCAATATTACTCCACACATAGTTTGTGAAAACATATTAAATCATCTTTTCATTTTTTTTTTTTTAATCATTATAAACTTGTTTTACCTTTTATTTCGAAAGATAAAAGAAAAGCTATAAATGGCTAATTTATTTATGGGAAAAGGTTGGGTATGCCGTTGATATCAAGTATGCTAGCACCCATTGTATCTATCTCTCTCTTCTCTTTTTCTGAAATGATCATCATATCCTTCCTGAATGATACTCCATCATGTTTTCCTATTGGTGCTATCCGCTAGCATACTTGATATCGGCGGCATACCTATCCTTCCTGAACTGAAGTTGAATGATATGTCTGATAATATATATGCATAAATGTTGTAGTTGTTTTGAACATTAGATGCATATATTCATGTAATAATTCTTCAATTTATGTGAGTATATTATAATGTTTTTTATCTCTTTTCTTTTTATTTTTAATTTACACATTTAAAAATTATACTGTCCGTTTTTCATTTTTTTCCGCTCTCTTTTTATACCCTTTTTTACCGTATCATTTGAAGTTTTTCACTGTTCAAAACCCATACCATTTGTTTATGTTATTATGTCATTCTTGCTTTTGCTAACTATAGTCCCACATCAAAGAGGTTGAAGAAAGTCATACTCACGCTCGGCTTGGTGGTTTGGGCATGTTCGTTTAAGAGCATTCTAAGATTTGGTTAGTAGATCAAATCCTCCCAAGTGCATTGATGCATGGTTTGCATCCTAGTTAATCCCCTTTTTTATCGTTTAAAACACGTTTTCTTTTATGCTTCCCAAAGATATGGGAAAAAAAATGGCAAACGACAAGCGTTCCTATCCTAAACACGTTTAAAATGAGTTTAAAATACAATTCTGGGTTTTTTTAAAAAAATTTCTTTTTTCCTTAAGACTTTTGACTTGTAAAACATAATGGCTATTTAACTGATAATATCTTTCTCTCTCGAATTTTGATCTACCTGATTTTTTCACCAACATGAAGCTAACTCAAATGACTACATTTTTCATGATAACACCTTCAACTAAAATTCAATGTACAAACCTCAAAATTGAGCTAGAAACTAATGCATTTGCTGAATTTTTTATTTTTTTTTTAATGATTACTCTCAACTCCAACTGAACATGCATAACTCCAGCCTTCATGAGTGGGTTAACTATTTCAACAACAATGAATAACATCATAGCCAAACCCCATTGCTAAACAAGACTTTGAATTTTTTTTTTTAATGAATTTAGAATTGATGTTAGATGATATGTCTTAGAACTTATAATGAATCATGGAATATATATATATATATGCATAATGTTAGATATTATAATTGTTTTGAACATTAGATGCAAGTATTTATCTAATAATCCTTTAATGTAAATATATTATCATTTTTTTTTTAAATCTACAAGTTTAAAATTCATACCTTCCTTTTCCATTTTTTACCAATCTCTGTTTTTTTTTAGACAGTCTTTTTACCATTGTCTGGCTCCAATTGTTGCCAAAAGGGTTACTCAGATCAGAAGCCTTGTTGAGCTGATTTCTTGTTTCTTTTATTGCTGATACAATGCATTATTTCCCCCCCCCCCTTTTACCCTAATTAGTGCATGTTGGAACATTCCATTTTGTGATTCTCTTCATGCTGCTAATATCAATTTCTTGATCCTTATTTTAATAGTGCACCTAGAATCCTTCAAATTAATGTGCCTGATGTCATGTTGAGGCTGATGCCTCATTCAAGCCTGGCTTGATGTGAACCCAACATTTATATTTGATTGGAGGAGTTTAAAAACTGTAAGACCAAGTTTTCCTTAAACCATGGTGAAGGAGAAATTCTTTCACCGGTGGCCATTATAGCATCGGATGGATACCAACAGATGCTAGGCTCTGTTTATTTCTAGTACTCCAACGTGAAAATGATTTTTCTGTCATCTCATATGTGATATCTTTTTGTTTGATCGCAGCACATTAATGTGTTCCTCTTAGTCCTCTATACTTCTTTCTCATAAAACTTTGGATGGGGAACCTAAAGGGATGACCATTTCGATGACTACTATGTATGACGTATCCCACTAATTAATAGGGAAGAAAGCCAAGTATATCGATTGCATTACTAGTAAATTATAGAAACGTAACCCTTAAACGATGTAGAAAATAATGGGAAAAACAATAACAAACAATCACACAATAAATTAAGATTTACATGGTTCGACTAGATTTGTCCATGCACCTCTCTCAAATATATAGCGAAACCTTAATACCAAAAGGTACAAAATTGCCCTAAGAAAGAAACTGCACTTTGGATAAAATTACGATGAAATACAAGACATCATATCCTAACATAAACAATTTCTAAGAAAAAGAAAAAAGAAGAAGAAGAAGCATTTTCAATAATAACCCATGTGGCATAGCATAGAGCATATATATATATATATATATATATATAGATACATGCAACACCAATCTATCTTCATTTCAAGCTTCAAACATTGGTGCAATTTCTCTTCATCCATGAATTGGAAGGTTGTATCACTCTCCTACTGAATCTGCCAAACAACTTCACTCCCAAGCGGATTGTAAACCTCACAACCAAGCGGATTGTGCCCCCCAACAGAAGAAAGCTCATTAACCCAATCCATAACACAATTAAAAGTGTAAAAAGGTTAAAGGATACACCATTGCCAGGGGAAGAATCAGAGGGTGCTCTAGAGGGTGTTGGGGGCCCTGGGGCAACACTCTTATCTTGGGGTTTTGATTTCAAGGTATTTATGGAAACTAGGTAACTAATTGCCATTGATGTAATTGCTATCCACATAATCACCATCAATACCCACACAAAAAATTTACGTTTCAAAGGCAATCCACTAATGAGCAAAAAGACTACACTCAAAGAAGCAATGAAACCCATTGTGTTTGAAACCAATAAGATGTTGTAATCACCAGAGTTGTTGGTAGCCATTATAGAAGTCCCTGCAGTGTGTTCTTGAGTGGTGTCTTGCCATAACCCACCTGGAGGGTTAATACCAGATTGGAAAGCCATTGTTGCAATTAAAGATGCCACCACCATTAAGGAGTTACGTTTCTTCCTCACCCAATCTTCCTTTTTCTTGGAATACTTCTCAGCAGTACTGTTCACTTCTGAGTTATTCAAAGGTTCAACTAAATTTGAACTTTGATCGTTTGTTGTGTTCTTCCTTAAGCCTCTACCATCTTTTTCTCTCATCGCTCCAGCTTGTTGAAGAGACTCTAAAATGTCCATATCTTTCAGATCTCTTGGACTTTGTGATAAAATATCCAAAGCTGTGAATCCATACGCGTTCAATGCATTCACCTTCAATTGGGTACTATTGAGCAAAAACTTCAAGATCTGTAGATTTCACAAATATTGAAAAGTTATGACCCAAAAATGCAAATAGTTAATAATGGCCAATATTTATTAAAACTCTCCTATTTTTCACTTTTTCTTTTATACTCCTCTGCTTTTTTGGACTTTTACATCTTTTTCTTCCCTCCTCCTTTTAAATATCCCTGATTACCTATCTTTTTCACTTGTACCTTATTAAACTTTTTTCAAATTTATTGGCTAAAAGATGACAATGTAGAAAGATGGCACACATGAAGGGCATGGTTCAAGAAGTTGGTATTGGATTTTCCAAATTAAGTGATCAATCCACATTGATATTGGTTGAGAACGATAAAGATCCAATAGTTTTATTATTTTTTTAAACCACATGTAGCAACTTCAATGCGGACTATAACATTGAGATCGATACCAATCCAAATTAAGATCGGGTGAGATTGATACCAATCCAATACCAATAAAAAAAAAATATATTACTAAACTCATGATTTTTATTTTTAAAGAAAAAAAAAAAAAAAAACCATTTTTTATCCCTTGTTGATAGTATGAGACAAATTAATAAATTAAATACATTTAACAGTATCTTGTGACTCAATACTTTGTGTAAACAAAAAAAAAAAAAAAAATATATATATATATATATATATATTAATATGAAAGCCAAGGAAGAGTTTGAGTTTCACCCAACAAAAGCAACATTTAAACCAAGTAATAATGGAAGAACAAGTCACTTGACTGTTTTCTTGGATTACTAAAAACATATTTTGAACCAATCAATCAATTTGAAAAAAGTGTAAAAGGATAGGTAATTTGGGTGTTTAAAAAAGAGCAGTCAAAAAAAAAAAAAAAAAAAAAAGGTTAAAAGGTAGGAGTTTCATACCTCTAATTGTTTGTTGAGGACTGCAAGATGCAGAAGTGTGTTGCCATCATCATCCTTCAAGTTCACAAACTCATCATCATTCACTGAATTCACCAACAACTTGAGAGCTTCAAAACTGTTGTGTTTGATGCAAAGATGTAAGATGGTTTCTCCTCTATCATCCCGAACCCAACAAGCTTCTGGTTTAGCACTAATTAACTCATTTAAGACTTGGATTCGGTCTTTCATAGCTGCTAGATGGAGAGGAGTTCTACCATCTCGATCACGAGTAAGGCAAACATTAGGGTTGATCGATAACAGAAGTTTAACAATTTCTACATCACCTTTTGCTGATGCCAAATGAAGAGGAGACCGTCTTTGAGAGTCGAATTCACCAGCCAATTCGGATTTACGACTCAGAATTTCTTTAGCAAAAGTAAGATGCCCAAGAATCGCTGCAATGTGTAATGGAGTCTCCACCGTAGCAACACTTCTGTCAAGCATAAGTGGATCTTCTTGAAGCAATTCCAGCAAGGAAATTGCATTTCCCTCCATTGCTGCTTCATAAAGCCTTCTCTCCATATTCTCTCTCTCTCTCTCTCTCTCTCTCTCTCTCAAGATTTTTACTCTTTGCCGAAATTGCTGATTACTGCCGTAGTAGTTCTATAATGAGTCGACCTGCACATGTATATATAAAATGAAGGAATCTTATCAATTGATTCAACATGATAAGTCAAAAGCCTGGGAAGAAAGTTCAAAATGACTTTTTCTCAAGAAAAAGTCAACAGTTTGTGTGAGACTTGAGAGATAAGGATTGGTGGGTCAAACAAAACGGCAAACAAATCCCACACGCGGATGCAATAGGACCAATGATGTGATGCCAAGCTCAAAAACGTTACGTTAAAGTAGAGGCAATTATTATCACTCTCTTATACTCACCTACTATTTTAATATTCCTGAGGAGTTCCGTATATTTTGAATTTCTTTGAATTTGAATCCGTACCTAATCTTCTACGTAAGCATTCAACACCTATCCCTTCATTTATGTTTTTTTTTTTTAAGAGTAGGGTTGTCAATTTTAAGCCCGCATCGGTAGGCCCAATCGAGCCCGACACATTTATGTCCCGACCTAGATCGACCAAATTAATAAATGTGTTATTCGGTGCAGCCACCTAGCTCGACGGTAGCTCGATCGGCCCAACACATTTATAAACCCGATTTGAACCCACTCCTTTAAGCCCGACCCCTTTAATAGTACTTACATTTTTTTTTTTTAATAATATTTGTATTTAGTCCTAAGGGTATGTGACATGTACAATGGAGATGGTGGTAATTGTTATATGAACATTTATATTTTTTATGCATAGTTTAATTGATTTGAACTTACTAAACTTGGATTATGTAGGCATAATTTAATTGATTTGAGTTTCGTGGGTTAAAGATCAAGTACTTTAGTAATTTAGTTACTTTGTGCATCTTTGGCTTAATTCATCTTAACTATAGGGTCTTTTTTCTTTACTATGCTCATCTTTGTCTCATTTTATTAGCAATCCTCTTTCAGCACATTTGAGAGACTAATTTTAAAGAGGAGTCATTTAAAGCCCGTTTAAAGTTAAATAGGTCTATAACCCGGTTAAGACCCGATTAAGGCCTGTTTATGGTAGCTTGATTAAGGCCCAACCGACCCAATTATTAATCGTACCATGTTCGTGCCAACTAAGCCCATTTAGCTAAATGGACGTTCACGTTGCAGCCTTAGAAATTGGCCGAGCTCAAATAGGCCAGACCGAGACTGGCCCGACTCGATTATTAATCGTACCATGTCCGTGCTAGCTAAGCCTATTTAGCTAAATGGACGTTCATGGTGCAGCCCTAGAAATTGGCCAAGCCCGACTGGTCCGATCGTGATCGGCCCAGCCGATCCTACCTCTTGACACCCTGACGACGGGGATCCAGGCCTTTTAGCCTGACTAGTCCGCGGGCCCATACTAACCCCACAATCGTATGGACCGGGTCATACCGGGGTTGAATGAGAACCATATAACTTTCAATGAAAGCAGCGAAAAACACTAAACACCCCCGTGTGAGTGACCCAAAGAAAATGAGAGGAGTCGAACTGAGTTTCTGTGTCTGAGCACAAAGGTCATACTACCTTTTATTTTATAAAAAAACAACAATGTTCCTGCTAAGAGGATGATGCTCCCATGGTGAAACTGAGCCTCTAAAGATGAAACTGACTACATTCTAACAGTCTGATAACAAAACTCAACCAGATATTTCTGGAATTCCCTTCTAAGAGGTTACTGTAATGTCCTGGGAAGGCGAATTCATCAGCAACATCTTCAAGGATGAATCCAAAAACTCTCCAAATTAATTATTTCTCCAAAATGCTCAAACAACCTAACTTTCAAAGTCGTTGAAGTGCCAAACATTTTGTCTCCCAGAATGCATGAAATAAATTAAGATAGATTTCTTCTTTCCGTCCTTAACTGCACCTAATTAAGCTTCCCAAACTTCTATGACATTATGTCTCTCTTCTCTATCCCCCTAGAAGATCTGTGAGCAAGGCCTTCCATTTCTCTTAACTTGTTAATTATCTCCTGCTCAACACCTTCAAAGGTGACCGCGGTTTGGACAATTAAAGCTTGCAAAGACATGAATGCATACCATGCACTACAGCTACATAAATCACCAAACATTTTAATCTATCTACACTTCTAAGGCTGTGTTTGGTAGTCATCAAGATAGACGTTTCTGGCGTTTTTTTCGTTCCATGGCAATAAAAAAAAAAAATGGAAATAAAGAGTTTGGTGTCAATTTGGTGTTTTCGGTTGTTTTGGAACGAAAAGGGAAAAATAAATGCTAAAAACGCAAAATGATAGAACGACAAAAACTTTGTTCCGTCATTTCGGTTTTGTTCAAAAAAAAAAAAAAAAGTGAACAACTAGGTAATCATCTCTGAAACAGGTTCACTGAACACTATTTTTTTTTGTTTTAAAATGATATTTTGACACAAAAACTGAAAATTTTATTTTTGATACAAATCGTCGTTTCTGGAACTAAATGACTACAAAACGCAGCCTAACAATATATGTTACTATACTTTTCAAATTTAAAATTTATTTTTATTTTTCAAATTTAAAATTTATTTTTATTTTTCAAATCAAAAGGATTGATTGGTGTCAATTTGGTGTTTTTGGCTTTTTTTTTCTAACGAAAAGAGAAAAATAAACGCTAAAAACGCAAAATGATGGAACAACAAAAACCTTGTTCCGTCATTTTGGTTTCGTTCCAAATACAACAAAAGCGAACAACTAGGATAATCGTTTCTGAAACAGGTTCACCGAACACCATATTTTTTGTTTTAAAACAGGGCATTTTGACACAATAACTGAAAATTTTGTTTTTTACATGAAACGTCGTTTCTAAAACTAAATGACTACAAAACGCAGCCTAACAATATTTGGTAATATACTTTGCAAATTTAAAATTTATTTTTATTTTAATATTTCAAATCAAAAGGATTCGATTGCTGATACAACCTCATCAGCGCCCCTCCCCCCCCTCCCATAGGAAACATTTCCACTAAAAATGAGAAAATGTTCCCTAAACCCCCCCCCAACCACCCAACCGATACTATTTTCTCAAATTACCGTTCATAAGACAAGGGAAAAAGGTTCTCTAAGCTGTTGGGCACTGTCTATTTCTCGTACTCCAACATGAGATGATTTTTCTATCCTCTCATATTTGATATCATTCTGTTCTATCGCACCTCATTAGTGTGCTCCTCTTTGTCCTCTATACTTTTTTCTCAGAGAACTTTCGGTGGAGAACCTAAAAGGATGGTGACCATTTCAATGACTGCTATATATGATGTATCCCACTAATTAATAGGGAAGAAAGCTTTAGTATATCAATTGCATTACTATCTATAATCCTTTCTAAGATGATGATACTCCCAAATTATATGAATAGAGAGACGAAGATAATTAATTAAGAGAAGAAAGCAGGAATTAATTTGTTGTGAAGGCTTGTTAAAATATCATATTAAGAATATATTACAAGTACTGATACCAAATCTTTGGCAGCTAATGTAGATGGCTATAGATATAGCAACTTGTTCTTTTAGATGGGTACATTATAGAAATAGGGAGGAGAATGTAATATTTAGGAGACTTAAACTCGAGACCTCCTCGTAAATGTGGGCTTAGTACATACACCACAACCTCACCAACTACGCTAGCCAGTTTTTTATTTTTTAGGTATAGCAACTTCACGAAAGAGCCTAATCATGTTTTGATTCCGATCAATCTCAAAAAGTTATTTTGAGGATTTTCCCAATAGAATCCTTGCAGAAGAGTAGGCAATAAATTACAGCCTAAGAGAATGTAAATCATCAATGCATGCTTCCCCATCCACTCCAACCCTTTTGTTGGCCACCGATACCCGAACACATCAACCGGAGCATAAAACGCGATGAAGAGAACACCTGCGGCACTTGTTGTGTTACACATGTAGCTAAAACTGTAAAGATTCTTGTTACCATGAATTCCCAAACAATCTAAGACAATACCAATGACTAAAAGACTAACTGCAGGGATCGTCCAATTCAATATCCTTTCCTTGTGACCTCTAAAATGTACAATTACATGTCCATAATGTAGCCCTATCAAGCAAGTAACAATGGCCATAATGGAACCTAAGAGTCCTTCAGGATCAAATGGAGCTTGACACCATGGAGGAGCATCAGGAGGAAGAGGACCATATCTTGGCGATTTAACACTACATTGCTTAGTCCTTGCAAAGGTTGGTCTTATATACAAATGATTGATACCCAGGATCTTCCGATCAATCATTCCGACGGCATTGCAAGCAGGTCCGGTATCGCCTCTTACACCACACTTTACTAAGAATGTCTTTGTCACAGATGATGAAGAAGAAGAAGAAGAACCTCCACTTGGAATTTGATACTCCCAGTCTGGTACATATAAACCATATAACAAGCTTAGGTATATTACGGTAATCACAAAACCAGCAATCCAATGGAATTGATATTTCACCAACAATGACAATTCTGAGTCAACTTCTCTATCTCCCTTGAACCAAATCTCACATAGAGCTGTAAAAATATAAGCAATTGCAATTCTCTGCAAAGTACCCATAAATCTGATTCTTTTAAAATCAACACCATAAGTAAGATCATTGATGCCATGGAAGTAACCTCCTTGGAGTATAAGGCCTAGTATTATCAATTTCAGTGTCCTAAGTAGAGCCGCCTTAGTTGCTACACACTTATTTGGCAATCTTTTATACATTAATGCAATGGCAACTCCTACAATGAATAAGAAAAATGGAACAACAAAATCTGCAAGGTTTACACCGTTCCATGGTGAGTGACTAATCACCGGAAGGATTCCACCGAGGTGATCGACAAAAATCATCAACGCCACTGTGAATCCACGGAAAACATCAAGGGAAACAACACGTTGCGACTTCTTGAAAGCTCCTTCTCCTCCTCTGCCACTAGGTGTGAGTTTCTTCTTTGGACTGTCTTGTATTTCTATCTCCATGAATATGTTTTCCCTATTGGTGAAAGGATTCTTACTTGCTTGTTCTTCCATTCCTACCTAATATTTATTATGTAATAATCAACCAAGAATATTTCAAGAAAAGAGCATCTACTAAGACCAGATAATCTGTGGCCACCTCTTCTGCTGCCACTTCTCATTGTCAAGGAAAGCATGCCCAGATGTTCTTCTTTCATGTTTTCTCTTCATTGCAGAAATCTCCTTGAACCCTTATGATTCCTCCATCTCTTACTGGTAATAGGATGCAAACTGCATTAACAAAAGACTAATTAATCAAGAAAATATGAGATGTGGGATTCTTGCAAGACTCAGAACATATAAACTGCATTCTTTTTCTCTCCTTTTAAAAGAGGTGCATGGCATGATAGGGAAAGGAAGAGATAAGAGAAAATAGATTCACCTCATTGTCATGGTAGGAACTGGGTTGCCTTCACCATCCAAAAACAAAAAAGCAAAGGAAAGAGAATCTGAATTGGATTGACAAGGAAGAGAAAATATTGCAGGAAAATCAGGAACAAGGTTTGTGTTTTGTTTGACTCCATTCTAACGTGTAATCCATGGTTGTTTCAATCCTATAAGCCTTCTGGTACTTAGCTAAAGAAGTGGCTTAAAATGTGTCCACATAAATTTTCTGAGACCCTTTTTTGGGAGTAGTCTTAGTTGAGTCCATGCGGTTGTTTGTTACTTTTAATGGATTTGACCAAACTTTTGACTCAAACACATCCATCCATACACAACAGACCTTCATCTTCTGTTTTGTGTTTGGATAGAACTGATACAATGGACTATGACTCTAATACCATTAAATTGGAATATTTGATAAGGCCGGTGTTGAATGTTGATAGTACTATTTGGTAACTATTCTGTTCTCAATTCCTTGATTCTGATCGGAAGTGATTTTTTAGAGAAGAGTTTTCTATGGAGGAATGTGATTCCTACGTATATAGGCCAATGAAAATGCACGAGAAAGCATCCACAAAGATTCGTTCTCTCCCCCCCCCCCCCAACCCCACCCCACCCCACCCCACCCCACCTCACCTCAACCCATAAAAAACACACCTCTTTCCTTTTTTGGGGGTTTTGGTTGTAACCATCCCTATCCTTCTAGGCTTCCTTTCTTGGTCAACAACCTCCTACTCTTCCCAGGTGGTGACTTAAATGATAAGGAGCAAAACCAACCCTCCCCTCTTTCTATTTCTATTTAAAGGTTTGTTCGACCCACTTTTGACCATAGCAAGGCCCCTTGTGGCCACTTACTCTTTCCACTTGCTCGAATAACCAGCACGATTTTAGATATCAGAATCGGGACTAAAATTGGCCCCAGCCCGATACCAATCTGATTTGGATCGTGACCAGGGTGTATCAGGTCAATATCGGACTCATTTACCCTTGATTTTAATCAAAAAGTGATTTCCTTTTACCTTGGTTTGTACCAATCCACTGATACGGGATCACCCATGATAGATGGCGATACAATCTGGGCAATTATCCTGATACTGATCCGATCAACAGCAATATGTGGACAAGACGCATTTTTCCTTCTGCTGTGTTCCCTGTGAAAATAAGAAGTAGCCCATCCAATGGCTTTTGAGGCAGCCCTTATGGATCACTCCACACGCTTGGACTGGAAGCCATCCATGTTTGTTAGCACCAAACCTGTCAATGGATCTAGCAGGTTGCAAAATTTTGGGTATTAATGAATGTCATGCTCAAAATTCCCAAACATAACTGCTGTTTGAACAAGGATTCAAATAACATTAAATTAAATGTTGTAGCCAGGGGCACCTTCTGAGGAAGAGGCTGCGAGGGTAGAGCGATAAAGATGGTGGAAACACATCCTTGGCCATCTTTCGTTTGTACAATAGGGTATGAATAGATGTGGAAATGAAATAAACTCATGATGTAAGAAATAAAAGAATCTCGTCTCATCAACTTCATAACCCCATCTGTTTAAAGGGAGAAAAGTTCATCAAGGAAGGATCTTACGGCGGCGACGTACAGTTTCCCTCTTCACATACATTTTTTCCATTTCATTCAATGGTCGGCTAGATCCATCTGGTAAGCTCACAAATTTCCAACCACCTCCACCTCCTCGTTTCCCTCGTGGACCCAGTTTCTCAACAGTGAAGTTCCAGCCTTCGGAAGGGCGTCTCCTGCTGTATTTGTGGCATTTAACCTCCCCAGCCACCTGCAATAATCCCATGTTAAATTTTGTAATGGTTTCACAGAAGAAAGGACAAACTAGAAAAAATAAAATAAGATTCTTTAAAACGACTCTTTTTATATAAATATGGGCTTTAAGGCCATTAGTATGATGTATTTCACTCATCTACGTCAGCTACTACACCTTGAATTGTTGAGATTTCAATTAAAATGTTAATACTACTCACAAATTAATAACAACCAAATTCAATATACAGGTGACGATCCAAGCCAGGGAATTAGAACATCACCATTAACATGTGACCATACGAGAACTTGCATGTGCATGTGCATGTGTGCTACTACTACTAGTAGATGCATCAATAATTGATCAATAGATAAGCCAAGCCACTACTCAGTACTCTGTCATTCTGCAAGTTGTCTAGAACTTCCATACAGTATCAGAGATATCGATCCTGAGCAGTGGTATCAAAACAGAAAATTATCTTGGGGACAACAGAAACCAAGGGCAATAGCATCTCTCAAGAAAAAACAATGAAACTACTAGAAGGAATGTCAATAGCCGATATAATAGAGGAATTTGATTTACTAATCTGATAATGAATGATGCAATCCCAGGTTCCAAAACCCTTAAATTTGAATCCCTCTGGCCCCACAAGTGATAATACCAAGGCCTGATTTGGACTGATTTCTATTTCAATTTCAGACTGATTTCATGAAATAGTCAACAAATAGATTTTTTTCGTCAATAAAATTGAAATTGTCAAGGTGTTAGCAGAGAATTCAGGCTTGATGTCCAACTAATAACTCATAGCATGAAGCACGGTTGGGAATGAGATTCTAGGGCTCAGATCAACTACGGCAGCGAATCCTCTGCCCACAGATTCAGACCAATCGGATTTATCACAGGTGAGATCGATCACTTCTTTCTCAGTTCAGTTGTACTGCCAATGGGAAGGAATATGGAAGAACAATAGAATAAAAAAAATAATAAAATAAAAAGAATGGAAGAAAGAAGAAATAAGAGGAAGGACAGAGGAACCAAACCTGAGAAGGGTATCTCAGAACTGAATCTAGTAAGGAGAGGAGTGAAAGGCTGACATAACAGAACTTTAGCAGCACCAAAATCACTGGACCGAGTCCATCCAACCCCACAATCACTGGAATGAGTCATTAGTGGGATTAACCGGAAATCGTACCCCCAACACACAACAACTCCATACCTTATCCATTCAATCCACTAGATCTGTAGGTGGTGTACGGTGCTACTTATATACCAAGAGTAAAAAACACCTTATAGACTAGGATTCCTCAAGCCTAAAGAATTGCGTTTGTAACTTTCTAATTTCTGACTAACAAAATAGAATTAACTTAATCCCAAAGACACTAACCATGTATGAGACAATTTATAATAAAATAAAGAACAAATGCTCCCCATGTTACCCACTAATAACCCCACAAGTAATAATAAATAAAATTAGAAGTACACTATGATTTACAATAAGTGACTCAATATCCTGTGAAGCATAGCCTAGGCATCCAAATAGGCTCTTCATATGCTTCAGCATTACAGGGTATGCTTAGCTCCCTGTTCTTTGGTGTTAATTGTAGTATGGATTCCACAAGACAAAGGAAACTGCAACACAGTAAGGGATATTTAAAATGATTATGATTATATGATGCAGCTCTAACATAACCAATAGTCTGCTACTACACTTTTCTTATTCAATGATTTTTATTTCATGAATAAAGCACCGACTTTCCAAAATAAAATTTCAGTGGTTACTGATCAAAAAAAGTTCAATCTTTCCCTACTTTAATTACAGATTTTGCCCCTTTTTGTTTGCTAAAGGTATATGCAGCATATTGGATTTATTTATTTACATATGGGGCAAGATGGAAATCAGATCTAAAAACCCAGGAAAATCGAAAACCCCAGTTGTCCTGTACTTTTTTTTCTTTAAACTGGACCATAATGGTGCTCGCAATGATCATGGGTTCACAGAGGACCTAAAAGAAAATGCAAACTCCTCTCATGGGTTCACAGAGGACGTAAAAGAAAATGCAAACTCCTCTCAGAAGGATTACTATTCCACAATTAGGTGAGATATTGGTGGTATCAACTAACTACAAGCATCCAACTTCAGCAAATCAGCAATTCAATTATGAAAACCTGTTCCAGACGTATGTGAAATTGATGGTATCAACAAAAAATTTGGCCAAAAATGGCATCATGCACTTACATATTTTATAATAAACTTGAAGAGCAATCAATTTGTTAAAACTAAGTAAGTCAACCAGCTTCAGCAATTAAACTACAACCGACACTGATCACAGTAATGCACTCAGAGCACATTCAGAACTTACCTTTTTCTTATTGAAGTTCAACTTCTGCACAAATTCCTGATATAACATTTCATCTTCCTTCATAGATATCTCATAATGAACTTCATCGGGATCTTTGGCAGTGCCGTCCCAGCCCTCAGGCATGACCTTGAAATCAGGTTTGTAAGGAAGGGAAGCAACATGGAATTCCATATCATGGGATTTGAAGAACCTGAAAAAGAAGCATTAGTATCGAAAATATATATTTTCCCTGAAACTCTCTAATGAACAAGGCATAAATTGTTCAAAGAAAGAGAGAAAGTGTAAGCCCACTTGAATTGTGGATTAAGTTTTTATGGTGACAAACATCAGTGTTTGGTGGTAACTAAACAAGTGGACATAAATGGAATTAACATGTCTGTGGGACTAACCATGTAACTAGTTGATCAAAGACTTTCCCAGAAATACAGTCACTAGTGGCAAATGATATTGTTCCGAAAGCTCCTAAAACATGTTTATAGTGAATTAGGTTTTTATCTCACAGGTACTGTCATTAGTGGCAAATGACAATGTACTAGTCCAGATGATAAAAGCATGTTATTGATGAACATTCTGGTTGCTATATGACGTGTATAACAAACTATGTTCTGTCCAACTTTATGTGTGTATGTGTGGGCATGAGTGTTGATAAGTAGACATGCACTAATGTAGTAACGTGTCTCTTAGGTGATGTATAATCCTCATACCAGAAGTGAAGAAAGAGTTCATCAAGCATCTCAGAAGAGAGAGAGTTCGAGCAAGCAAGTCAAGACAACTCAAGCAAATTGAAGATGCTCAAGCAAGTCATGCCAAGGAAAATGAAGCACTTGATCACATCATACAAGCTTCAGCATGCCACAATTATTCAAGAAATGGATGAATGTCTACAACTTTGAAGGAACTACACGCATCGAAGGAGAAAACGATCAAGATCGAGCTTCACAAAACATAAAATTAGGGTTTACATTTCTTGAATCTTATGTAATCCTATGTAATGGTTTTAGCCAAACCCAAGTGCTAATGTTTTGCCTTTGCCAGCTGGATTGGGATCAAAGCATAGTTGTCAAGGCGGTTTGCCAACAAACTACCGCCTTAGTGCACCACATGTTGCCTTGGTGCAAGGCTCTGTTTTGACACTTATTTATGCCAACATTTACTTAAGATATTATTCATAAATAAGCAAATACCCCATATTTGGATCCCAATAAAAATAGTTTCAAAACCAAGTTCCAAAATGATAAGAAGTCAACCCCCTAGTCCACTAACATAAACTGAATTTTTTGTTATAGAGGCGATTTTCAACTTTCAAATGCTAGGTTTTTTTTCAATTCTGAAAATTTCATAAATCTTATAATGGTTAAACATTATCAAAAACCAAAAGTGTGGTAAAACATCTTTTGATGTGATATCCATAAATTATTTTCATTCAGGTGATTTTAAGGGCATTCACACATTAGAATAAGTTTGACCGGAACATAACTTTATCATTACAACTCAGATTTAAGTAATCTTGGACATTTTGGAAAGCTGGATATTTGCTCTACCTAATACAAACGTCTCATGTACAAATAAAATCATTTGACTAGTCAAACTCATTAGAGAACAAGAATATTTCTCTAAATGTTGATTTTTATGACTTGATGCGACTTAGGCTCCATTTGTTTCAGCATGGAAAATTTTCCCCGTAATATTTTACGGTAAAATCAGATTTTCCTTCGTTTGTTTTTTAGTTTGGAAAATTTTTATTTGGTAAAATTTTACAAGAGGGCTAACCTTTTCCAGAAAATTGGATGGAAATTTTACCCTGAAATTTGTCGGTAAAACACCTTGGAAAACCTATCAGGGAGACTCACTTCCTCATCTCCTCCTTCCCTCTTCCCCGCCGACCTGTAGCCTCTCCTCCGTCTCTCCTTCTCATCTCAGAGCAGATCGTGTTGACAAACAGCTCCAAGTTCCAGGCTTTCTAGCTGAAGATCTCTTTGTCAGTCAAGTCAGTCAAAGCCTCTTCAGAGGATATTCTACCTGAACCCTTCTCTCTCTCTCTTCGATCCTCGTGCCTGGCTAGTTCTTCTTCTACGCTCCTCATTCTCACACTCTGGTCAACAGGTATTTTGTCCTCCATTGGTTGTTGAAATCAGGATTTCATTGTCTATTTTTAGTTAATAATTTGACCTCTTAATGGATTTTGGTGACGATTCTGTTTCTTTTGTGATAGAATTGATTGATCATTCTATTCCCTTTCCCTTTTCTATCTCTATATGATCCGTTGGTTTTGGATTGCAATTATTATCCAATAACATACGTCATTGATTATGGAGAGTTGATAATTTACAACTTTGTTAGAGGAAGGTTGAGCCAAGGCCTACGCCCTTAGGCCTCAACCATGCCACGGTTTTTGGATCAGGCAAAACCCATAATGATCACCATGGATATCAAGGTGATATCCATGGCATTATAATTGCTTGGATGTGAGATTTCTCGTTTTTTATATATTGCAGAATAATTTGTTAAACATAGGAGCAATACAGTTTGATGGATTGGATTCTGAGAATCAAATCACTCCCTTATTCTGAAGCCTCAACCTCCCATTGATTTAGGTCTACAAATTTTGCCCCATGAAACCAAGGTGATGCCCTCTATTTTTGTCAGTTTTACTCAATTCCTAAAGGCTGCCTGAAATTTATCTAGTGTGGAATGCACTTCTCCTGTAAACCAATTAGGAGGCATTCAGTAGGAGGGTAGTGCTGGCATCACATACTGGATTAGTGTGGCTATTCCAGCAGAAGATAGAAGCTTGGAGTTCCACACTTTTTAAGTTCTTTTTGTTTTTATGGTCTAACAGATAAACATACCTTTTGCTTCTTACATGATCATGGGACACACATAATGATTTATATGTCTATTTCTCTCCTCAAATGCTTAAAGTTTTTAAAAAAATTATTTGTCTGCTGCCTCAAAGTTTTGATGCAGAATTTGAAATTCATAAATTAAGCATGAGCGTATGCTAGTGCATACTACTCTCTTAATCAAATTTGGCTATATGATTCTAATTAACAAAGTTATTGATCCAACTTTTCTTCAGATCTTCTACCAAAGAAAGAAAAAAAAAAAAAGTTTTTCTTTAGACCATTTACTAGATAAGGGAAACAATTAGTAGAGACCAGGAAATGGAGAGAAGCTTCTTCATTCATTTACCTAGGAAGACTAAACAGGTGGTTCCTTCTTTTTGGGAACCCAAGCAGTTCAAAAGTAGTGGGCCAATACAAATCTGGGAGAAAAAAGACCAAAAAGGAGGGGGGGGGGAGGAAGAAGAAGAAGACCAGAAAGCATCAACTGGTCTAAACATGTTGAATTTGAGTTAGTATCTCTTTGCAGTCTCTGGTTTGATTCCAGGTTTTTATCAAAACCAGACAAATTGAATCTAGAAAACTACTCATATTTGTACTTTATAGTTGATTAATTAAGAGGGTAAGATTGCCCCATTGGCATTATTGTGAGGACACCTTACAAATTAGATACAAGATGATTTTACCTTGTTTAAAACAGTACCTTGATATGGGATTTCATTCTAAGCATGGTTTTGAACCTCAGAATTGAGCTCCATAAATCCCAAGTTGCCTCGGACGATCTGTCCTGATTCTGGTAAAATTTTGAAGGAACTTAGGTAACAACACCAGGCATTAACTATTATGGATCTCATGTTGATTCAGCTAATCTGATCCCAAATTATAAAATCTTTGTTTCTAACCCAAATGAGGTGCCTTAAATGCCACTCGTGTTCCTAAATTGGTACTGTCATAGAAGATACTTTTGCTTATGAGCAACCTAACCTAACCTGCTAAGTAAATCCTGCAAAACATGAGGTCAGGGAAGCCTGGGTCAAGTTGTCAACTCGATGCCTCAAGGAAACTACAAAAAAAAGAACAGATCTTCTCCACCCATTCAGACAACGAGCCTGGAGTCTTCATTTCAAGTCTATGAAGGTGAGCATGCTCAAACCAAGGACAACCTCCTCGGAAAATTTGAGCTCACAGGGGATTCCTCCAGCTCCAAGAGGTGTCCCACAGATCAATGTCTGCCTTGACATTGATGCGAATGGAATTCTCAATGTGTCTGCCAAGGACAAGACTGCAGTCTGTAGGAGTGAAGAAAGCAGAGGACAAGTGAAGAAAAGAAGGTGGAGGCAAACAACTCGCTTGAGAACTACGCTTATTACATGAGGAATACAATCAGTGATGAGAAGATTGGTGGGAAATTGGAACCTTCTGATAAGAAGAACATTGAGAAGGCCATCAATGAGACAATTGAGTGGCTGGACTGAAACCAATTCGCTGAAGTGGAGGAGTTTGAAGACAAATTGAAGGAGTTGGATGGTCTCTGCAACCCAATCATTGAGACGATGTACCAGTGTGGTGGTGACATGCCTAGAGGAATGGGTGGTGGTTCTGGTATGCCTGGAGGTGGCTGTGGCAGGAGCAGCCAAAATGGGTCTGGTACAGGTGCAGGGCCTACGATTGAAGAGATTTTTTGAGGCAAGTTAGTTGAGTAAGTCCTATGGAAGTAGATGGTGCTCTGTTCTGAAATTTGGTTCTGCGGTCTATGATTGTGGGGTTGTGCAAAGGGGTTGGGGGAGAAGGTAGGGAAACAGTTCTGTTCCAATAAGTAACCAATTTTTCATCGTTTGGAACTTAAAGTTAGATATGTTTAGAGTTGGACTTGGGTTGTTCTGTTTGATATCAGATCCTAGAAGGATCTTCATATACCAAAGCACTTGGATCATTAACTTCTACATTTTTTCTTTTTAATCCTTACTTTTGGTGCTTAAGAAGCACATGTAAGTGTGTGCAGTCAAAAAAAAAAATGTCATATATTTGAATGAAATCTTAAGAATTGTCACGTATCAGCAGTATCTGAAGGGCATCAGTAGATCAGAACATAAAAAGTTTCTCACTTTTGATCAATAGACGTCCCATTTTAAGATCTTCCTTCACCAAACCTTTCAATATCAACACTCGTAAAACTGAACACCCTGGAATAATCCTCTTCTCAAAGCTAAGCCCTAGAAGTTGTGGATACGTGATGATAACCGACATTTCCCAACCCATTTTGTTAATAAAGAAATCCATATGCCTCGCTATCTTCTTCTCAGATCATTTTATAAACCAAGGGTACCTTCTAAATGCCATGAGCAGCTCATCCTCATAAAAACCCCACTTTCTGTAAGCCTCGAATTTCTGCTTCTGTGTCGATATGTTCACTGATGTTAACACATATAGAGCAATTACAAACAAGTATTTTGAAGGTTCGATACCCATTTTCTTAATCTCCTCAGCCATCTGTTTGAACCGATCATGTTCATGTGTCATCGTGCAGGGAAAGTAAGTTAGTAAACTCATGATTTTAGTCTCCGGTACACCATTTTCTCTCAAGATTGCAATATTTCGAGCCACATTCTCTATATCACAATTGATGAGACGAGATTCACGTTTTAGAACAATAACAACATTCTCCACAGTCCCAACTAAACTCTTGAAGAAATTGAACACAGGAATGATTTTGTTTTCTAAGCTATAGAAGGAAGGTCTTGGATATTTGGCGAGAATTTTGGCAATGTTAGCGTTCGAAACGCCAACCGAATGGAAGAATTGAAGTTTAGGGAGAAGGGTCTTTGTAGCACTGGCAATGAGCAATGATGGATACTTTCTTATGAGACTCGAAATCTGTGGTTTAGTGAATCCATGGCTTCTGAAGAGGGTAAGAACAGAGTCTAGTTTATCAGAGGATTCAAAAACAATCTTCTTGGATGCAGAGATGGCAGCTCCGGGTGAGAACCCACATGAGCTGATGAGGTAAGAGACCACGAAAGGGTTCTGATCTCCCAATTGGGACTCTTTTGAAGAGGAAACTAAACGTTCGGAAATGTACTAAAAGCGCAATTAGTTCTGTTTTCAAAATCAGCATTCAAAATCTTATTTTTACATCAATTTCAAGGTGTTCTTCCCATATAGTCGGATTGTCTGGAATCTTCAAATTTCGAATCTGATATCAATTTGTTTTCAGAACTATCAATCAGATTCTTAACCTTTTCCTCGTTTCAAAATCTATTTTGCTATGGGTTTGATTGCTGGTTTATCCCATTAAGAACTGAAAATCAATTGATTCTCTGTTCTGGAAACCCTAATTTTAGAACCCTTCATCAGTTCCGCATCATACCATCAGATATGAACTAGAAATTGGGGACTTCTTGTTCTCCTCCATAAAGCTACCCTTTAACCAGAGTGCTGACCCATTCTGATGATCTGATTCCTTGGTATCGGGTTTTCTCTTGAACCTGGTTTCTATAACCCTTCACTGCAATTCTGGTTTTCAAAAGTTTTTGAATTCCTAAGCCCTAGGTTATTCAGGAACCCATCAGATCGAGTACAAGCATATTAAAACAACTGTGCGTCTGTAGGCCATAACCTTGCTGGCGGCCTACATGATTTCCCATATGTCCTAAGTGTTTTCTCAGTACACCAAGTCTATTAGCACTTATCAATAACCCCATTTGTTTAGTTATGCAAGGCATTCTCAACTCTTAAGTGATTGTGCACCTCTCCATAATTACAGGTGGCATTAGTCCTTGCTTTGCTTCATTTCTCAACTCATTTTCTGTCTCGAATTTGTTTTAAGTAGTTATCTTTCAGACATTCTCTTGCTTGTTTTTCATCATGGATCTACACTCTTTCCCAAAGTTCTTGGCTTCGCAGGTAAATTGCTCATTCAGTTGGAAGCCATTAATTGCAAATATTGAGGCAGATGATTTGGCCAAGCAAGGAGTGGGTAGGTCAGGGTGGACATCCATGGATTCACAACCACAACTGGATATTTGGCTCTTATGCCACTAGTTTGGATTGAATCTTTGTGATTGTGTTCTCTCTCTTTTTCTATTATCAATGAAATTTTGTTGTTGCTTATCAACAGGAAGAAGAAAAAAAAAATCTACGTACCCCATTCACTAATTAGTTACAAAGTACAAAGCACACTGATAAATCCAATTCACTTTAAATCATTCATGCAAGAGAGCCACATTCATATCTTTTGAGTGTCATCTGAGTGTCATTCAACCAAGTAGCACACTTATCAGCAGTTTCAAATTTAAGAATACTACAAAGGCACTTTCGGAACTATTAAAAACACATTAAAGAAACCAGGTTCATCCATAGATTACTTACATTTTGTCTACTACACAATCACTTTCATGCTCCTAATAACATGTCATAAAAATAAGAGAAGGATATAAAAATTCCATCTATCAATCGTTTCCCACATGACTTCCAAGCATTATAAACGCAAATTCTCGATAAATCACAAAAAGCATAAACCAAATCCAAGTTATCAAATTTCAAGCAAATAAGCATTTATTCGTCGAGAATAACAGCAAACAAGTGAAAGATGGGATTTTTTATCACTTACTCAGGGCAAGCATCAAGCAAAAGCTCAACAGAATCATCCAACGGGTGACCAAGCTTTTTCTCCTCTTCCTCCTCAAGCTCCTTCAACCAGAGAATCGCATGGACCCTCTGCCTCATTATACGGTAATCCTTCGCCAATCTCTCAATAGTATA
>NC_056557.1:11918718-11935842 GCF_013358625.1 Macadamia integrifolia
TCCGATAAAAATCTGAAATTTTAAAACACCATTTTTTCGTTTTAAAACTGCGTTTTGACACAGAAACTGAAATTTTCGTTTTTGAAACTAAACGGCGTTTCTGGAACAGAAAAAAAAAAAAAAAAACAATGAGTGTAAGTATAAATGATTTCTAGGGATAAAATTGTAAAATCACCGCCTTTCTCCCCATGGTGTGTTGAGGACCCACGAAATGAGCGTACCTTTGCCGAGGTAGAACCGGGAAGCAGCAGAGACTGGTTCTGACTTCTAAGCAGAGTAGAGAAGGAAGAAAAGAGAAACGAAACACTTAAAAGAAAAAAAAAAGGTTAAGAAAACACATACCTGTGTTCGTATGCCTGCAACCATCAGAGAAGAGATTCAGATTTCAGATCAGTGAGGTAGCGGCAAGAAAGATTCAGATGTCAGATCAGTGAGGCATTGAGGTAGCCGCAAGATGCAAAACAACCAAACAGAGTTGAAAAATTAGGGAGAAAGAAGATGGGAAAAGTATAAAACCCTATTTCGATCGACGGGACGACGGGACGACGGGTCGAGTCATCGAGTTTTTTTTTTTTTTAAGTGGATTTAAATTAACCGAATAATTCGGTTTAATTCGGGTCGGCCCGCTTTATTCGCATTTTAAAATCAACTGCGAATTTTACCGTTTTTTGTTTTTTATTTTTTATTCGGATTCCATCAGAATTTTTCATATAATTCAGAAAAATTCTGTTAGGCCGAATTATTAAGTGAATTAAATAACAATGGCTCATAGAATTTGTCTTCAAAAGCTAGCAAGTACGGAGTGGGTGCCTAAGGACCTCTTCAAATAGTGGTTTCCACTTTTGATTTGGGATTATTATTTTCACTATTTGAGTGAAACTCAACAATTATTGTTGGATCCCTCTAATAATTGGTTAAAATGAAGAAGATCCTCTTCTCAAGAGACCAGATAGATTCCTTGGAAGCAGAATGGAGAAGCTTATCTTTCTTGTTGAGATATAGTAGGGAACTAGGGATAAAAAAGAAAATAGTCTCAAAAATGGTGTTCTTGGGACATTGCACTATTGCATGGAGCATGGAGATGGCATTTCAATCCTCATAATTAATAACTTTAAATTGCCAAAGCTCTCATGTTCATAAGCTTCAGCATATAAACCCATGGAAAATAGGAAGGAGTGGGTAGGATTGGAAGCAGGGGTGGGGAGGATTGAATAGAGGGGGCAGGGGATGGTGAGTTGCCAAGGAGGGTGGGTGGGGGTAGGGAGACCTACCGTTGGAGAAGAGAGGGAAAAGATGTCGGAGATGGAGAATAAGGGAAGAGAGTGAAGGCAAGAAAGATGGGGGAAACTTAAAAAAAAAAAAAAAAAAAAAAAAAAAAAAAAAAAAAAAAAAAAAAAAAACTCACTAAAACGAGGGCATATCAGGTTCACATACAAGAATGACCCTGGTCCGTGGATTTATTATCAATTTTCTCTCTCTTTATTTGATAGATTCTAAATCCACGGAATAGAGATGTACGAGGATGTTCTTGTACGAGAACCTGATTCGCCCTCGTTTTAGTGAGTGAGATAAAATAGTAAATGTTAAAAATAGAATTCAAATATGATTACAATTTGATGTTCGAATTACTTTGATTACAAATAGATTACCCCTTAATTAAAATTGAGAAGAACATAGAGAAGGTAAGAAAAATCAAAAGAAAGAGGAGATGAAGTAGAATCTACAACCACATCTTCTTAGTTGCCTCATTTGAAAAAAAAAATGGAGCCATAAGAGTGTCAATTTGGAACCAAGATCGACCATTTAAAATTTATTCAATGGAATCAAAGAAGTATATGTATAGTTTTAGTATGTGCAAAAGGAATCTTTATTCGTTCAATACAATATCTATTTCTAAGGTAAAACCATTCACTACATACCGAATTACACAGAATTGTTCATTTTCATATCAAACCGAGAATACATGGATTGAGATGCCAAATTTACTCTTAGTATCCCGCATCTATGCTTTTGAGGTCTTGTGGCTAAATGCTCGTCCCGCACATTGAGGCAACATTTGACAATGTTCTGTTTCTGTTGTTTATGCCCTTTCTTGTTCTCAGAAACGGAGAAACACCATAAAAAGCGTTTGATAAAGTTGTTCCGTTTCACTTGTTTCTAGAAACATAAATCAAAATTGATGTCAATTTACAATTCTATAAACGACTTTAACGAAATAAGCCCATTTTAAAGAATTTGAGAGGAAAAAGAGGTTGTGCCCTATAAATCTCCCAACCATTTAAATCTAAAAAGAGACAACCGAACTTTCTCTCTCTTTTGGGCATCCGATGATACTATTGAATTTTTTAATGATATTATGTCTACAAAAAATGTTTCAAAAAACATAGATCTATTGTGAATGTCTACATAGGAAAGGCAACGCTAAGGTGTGTGCTCGACACTTTGGAAGTATCTATTGATGGAACAAGGACTCTAGATGATCAAGAACGAAGACGTGTTGATGTGAAAGCCCTTGGGATTAATGAATGTAATTTTGTGCATGAGCCTATGCTGACAGGATTGATTGAGGTAGATAGTGAACCCATATTTTTAAGTAATGGGCTCATGAGAAGATCTTCCATTTTGTTTAGAATTTTCCTTTTCATAATGTAACCAATTTCTACAGCTGCTTAGATGTCCTACGATACTGTAGCCTCCAGGACTTACTCTCCCTCTTTTATACAGCACCAAGAGGGAGAAGACAAAGTCCTTACAACTAGTACTCTGTTGAATACTTATAGGCCTAGGACACATAAATTTCTTATCTGGAAACAATTGGAGAGGCAACAACAATGGAAGCGTGGGATGAGGCATCATACATGAGACACATGCATGAGGTCATGTCAAAGGGAGAGAAGAGAGATGGATACAGTGTGCCCAATCTTTTTTCTTATATTTTATTATGTTTGTTTAAAATCTACTGGAAACATAATTTTTTTAATTTACTCATACCCCACTTTTCTAGTGTACAATTGAAGAAAATAAGCCTTTTATATATAGGAAAAAAGAACCATGAAGGATAGGAATGTGCGCCCCCATTGAAGTCAAAAATTTCACTCTTGTTGATACTTTCATGTACACTTTCATTGGCCCCCATACTATGCAGATGACATGATGTCTTTTAGGAAACCTTCACCCTACATTATATTAGGGGAAAAAGGTTGGGCATACTCCCCAAGTACCGCAAGCTAGCACCCAATGTTTCTATCTCTTTTACCCTTTTGAAATGACCCATGTGTCCCTCTTGTATGATGTCTCGTCTCATGTCTCCATTGGTGCCAGCCATTAGTTTGCAGCATGCAAGTAGTGTGCCCATCTCTTTCCCATTATATCATATTGGGATTTAGTTCCCTATGTTGCGTAAGCTCGAGCCTCCATGTGTTCACCTCTCTCCTCCTACAATAGGCAGCAAATGTTATTTTATAGGAGGGAGGAGATAGATAGACATAGAAGGCATTAGCATACACTACACAGCTTGGTTGTGTTCTTTTTCCCATATTGAAAATTGGTTAAATTTGGAAATTAGACAACATAGGTGACATATACATAAAAATTGGATACCACAAAACACTGTCTCTTTATCCAAAAATAGAGGAAGCCATAAAAGTGTTTTGGGTACCTAAGGTAAGTAATTATATGATATCCATGAAAATTTGGGTTTCTCCAGTTCAACTAGTATCATATGAATTTCTACGTAAATCAAAACCAAGGAAATCTTTAAATTAATGACTCAAATCCATTGTCTAATTCTACTCAACGGACTATGGAGGTACTTATGGTATAATGGGTGAATTTGGCCTTTCGTAATAAAGCGATTAATGGAAATACCATGAAATAACTTATTAGTAGATTAATAGATCACTTCAGAATGATGGAAAATCAACCCATCCTTTTGGAATATCTTGCATATTGTACATTGAAAAACCCTAAAAAAAAAAAAAAAAATTGATTCTCACTTTTTTTTCCTTATTTTGGGTTATTTGGTTCACTTTCTAAATCACTTTCCAGTAAAAATAAGGCTCAAAAGGCCTTTTAAAAAACCACCAATAAACTTCACGAAGACACATGGTTAGGAAATTTGGATTTAGGAATTATTCGGGTAGAGAATTATTCAGTATTTTATTAATATTAGAATTCAGTAAAAAAAAGGGTGGGGGGAATAAAATTCGTGATGATTTGCATTTGGAAATTAGTTGTTGACCTATAAAAAATTTGGACGAAAAATTCAGATTTTTGTTTTTAATATTTATTGCACTTATTTCACATGCCTTATATTCTTAGGACTATTAACATAAATAGATAGGTGTGATGGTGTGGATCGTATATTAGGTGTGATGGTGTGTCGTAAGAATTATAATAAATTTAGTGTGTCAACTGTGCCGATCAAAAGTATAGGTATGATGTATGGGTTGTATATAAATTATAATAAATTGGTGTATCAATGATGATATACTTTTATACATGTGAAGTTGTGAACTGGGATTGACATAATGCATATAGGGTTGGGTTGAGCCAGGTTTGGCCCAAAGCCTTAGCCCAAGCCTAGCCTGGCCTTGCCTCGGGCTTCAAATTCCCAACCCAAGCCCGCTTTGGGAGTTGAACAATTCAGCCCAGACCCTCTTCAGGCTTGGTGTGGGTTTCCTGGCCGGGCCTTTTTTGACAACCCTAATCATCACTATGCCCCCACCACCACAGCCACCCACACCTCTCCACCACTCTACCCCGCCCCCGCGCCCGCCGCCACCACTTTCTCCCAAAGAAATATAGAGAATCTATTATCAAACTACCAAATGAATTTCTTATTCTTGCAATATTTCAAATGACACATTGAAAACAATTTCATTTCCTTGAGAAAAAATCTATATATTGAATATTTCATGAAATTTCAAAATTGAAATAGAAATCATACAAATCTAGCTTAAGGTTTGATTCACCCATGGAGTAATAGCAACTACCTAGAGCAATTGGTGCAGATGTGGTATACAAAGCCCACCTCACTAGGAGGTCTCGATTTCGAATCTCTTGGCTGTTACCTTCCCCTCCCTATCTATATGGGGGGAAAAAAATCAACTATGGAGTATAATACTAAGTTTTCAGAGATACTCTCCTCACCATGGATCTAGAAAAGTTTGAGAAAGCTTCATCACTCAGAGGCTGATTTGGTGGTTTGGAAAGATAACTTTACTCAACAACTTACCACAAGGCTCTGTTTGCTTGCAAGGGGAATTTAAAGTGAAGGGAAGTGAAATTTTCATACTTAAAAAGAAATGTTTATAATCATTGCCCCATGTGATTAAATGTGATTATATAAATTACTTGATTTTTTTAACCATATTTGGTAATGATACATTTCAAATGTAATTTTTATTTTACATATTATAGCAAAGGGTTTTCGATGTAAAGTAAAGTGAAATTTTATAACCAAATATGGAATGATTTGAAGTAATGATATAGTCACATGGGGTAATGATTACATATATTTCTATTTTAAGTATAAAAATTTCACTTTCCTTCCCTTTAATTTTTCTTGCAACCAAGCATGGCTTAAATCAGCATGAGAGCTAATTTGTATTAAAGCCAAAAGAGTCAATTGGATTGAAAATATTTCAAGGCATGGAGATGTATTACAAATGCTTTGCCTTGTGTCTTTCCACCCATTATAGAATTAGTTTCACATCAGTTTTATTTTAGGTGCCTAATGTCTCCCTACACTTGAAGAGTTCTCTCCTCTAGATCCTTAAATTAAGGTTTTGGATTGGTCCTTCCAACAAGATTCCCTCTCCTTCCCCTCCTTGGATGGTCCCAAGACCTTTATCCTTCCTTTCATTTCCTGTTCCACGTAACCAAAAACAAAAGCGCTCAAAGGAAAAGCAACCCACCCAAAACAGAATGATTGAGGACCAAAGATGGAACAAAGTAAGGTCCATGTATGGAAAAGACCCACCAAGGCCCACTAAAGAAGTAATGGCCTACTTGAGTGAGAGGCAGGCAACAGTCGCTGCGTCAAAATCATCTACGGTGAAGCAGTGAGGTATATGGCCCTCCCAGCCATTGGATGCTCACTATACTTCACCGTTCATTGTAGACAATTTGGGCTCATAGTCGCTTGCAATCATGTGTCAAGTTTGCGGCTTTTATTTGGGTGCAAATAGACTCTCATGTGTAAGAGCTTGCTAATAAACAAGATTGGTGAAAAAAAGTTATAACTTTACATATATATATATATATATATATATTTATTTATCCTCTGAAGATAGCACACTTATCTTTTCCAATGAATAAATATTTTTATTTCATATAAAACAATACACCACAATAAAATAATGACAAGTTATTTTCAAATTATTATAAGTACCCTATTTTAACTTTTACTTAAAATAACTTATGAAAATAAAATAAGAGGTAATCAAAAGAAAATTACAATTTCTCGATTCACCACTTTGGTGAGAAGTTGTACCCTAAAATAAAAAAGAACAATTACAAAAGAGAGAAGTTTTCCTTCACCACACAATTGAAAGAACAATACCCTCCACCTCCCAACCCCTCTTGTCATCTAGTGGTTCTGATTGCCAACTTAATATGCCAAATAACACAAATAAGATGTTAGAATCGCCTTCCAATGTTAATTCAAATTCAATATGTATCTTTGATTAATTTCCTTCCCTTAAGTCCCACTCCAACAATGAAACTTTTTTTTTTTTTGGGTGAATCCTACAAACTTAACTACATCTCAAACTTAATCCTCAATTTTGAAAAGGAATGATAACTGTTTTTCCTTTCTTTCAAGAAATTAACTATTTCCCTACCAAAAAGCAGGAATCCTACAATGAAAGTTATCCCAAGAAAGTAGTCAGAAATATTTATAATCAACCACCCTCAAAAACCAACTCCATTTGACAAGGTATGACATGGTACATAGGGAAACTAATAGCCTATTACCTCCTTTTTTTTTTTTGGTAGAAACCTAACACCTCCTTTACAGCTACACAAATTAGTATATAATGAATAGCTTGGAATAGTACTTCTCAAATAAAATGGAATGCCTTCTAAAAGCTAAAGGAATAATAACATGTCACATGAAGCCAAGCAATTACATATAAAACTATTTTAAAAAGGATGATTAAACTATGAAAATTTTATAACTGCTTGATAATGTGAGTACATGGTACCTAACAAATGTACAAATTAAATCATATCATATCACTACCAAGTCATAGATCAACCGGAATCAATAACCAAGTTCCGGCGAAAATGCCGGAAAAGGCAATAATCAATGACTTAATCTACCCTATATATCTCTTGTCATGATCATCAACTCCCAATTATTAATCTCAAAATGTTGTTCTCAGGCTTCTTCCAGTAAAACCCTTGTAGAAAAATAGGTACAACATTGCTAGCTGCAAGGATAAAAATCAACAATGCATGCTTCCCCAACAATTCCATCACCATTGTTGGCCGCCGCCACCCATAAACATCCACTAGCATATAAGTTCCGGCGAGGAAAATTCCGGCGACACCGGTTGTTACACACATGTAACTTAAACTGTAAAGGGCCTTATTAAAATGCATCCCAGAAAGATTCAACATAAATCCAAATACTACTAGAATTGATGCAGGTATCATCCAATTTAAAACCCTCTCCTTGTGTTCTCTAAAATGCACAATAATATGCCCAAAATGTAACCCAATTAAGCAACTAACAATCCCCATTACTGAGCTTAACAGACCTTCTGGATCAAATGGAGCTTGACACCATGAAGGTGCATTACTAGGAAGTGGCCCATAATCCGGCGAATTGATACTGCATTGCTCCGTTCGAGCATATACTGGTTTTGAATATAAATGTGGAATCCCTAATAATCTCCGGTCGATCATCCCGGCGGCATTGCAAGCAGGTCCAGTGTCACCCCTAACTCCACAATTCACTTTAAATGTCTTCAATGAACCCTTCTCATTAATCTGAAATTCCCAATCAGGTACATATAGGTAATATAGTAAAATCAGGTATATTGTACTTAAGGTAAAGGCCACAATCCATTGAAAACGATATCTTAACAGATGAGATGCCCTAGAATTTTCCATGTCTTCTTCATTACTCTTCAGCCATATCTCACATAATGCAGATACCAAATAGGCAATTGCAATTCGTTGTAATATACCCATTAACCTAATTTTGGTTAAGTCGACCCCATAGCTAAGATCAAAAACCCTATGAAGGTAACCTCCTTGGAGAAGTAACCCTAGTAATGATAACTTCATTGCCCGAAGAATTGACTTCTTTGTTGCAGTACACCGGAGCTCCGGCTTCTTATAAGCAAGTGCAAGTGAAACTCCGACGATAAATAAGAAGAATGGGAATACAAAATCTGCAAGAGTGATACCATTCCATGGAGAGTGATTGATCACCGGAAATAGACCGCCGGCATGGTCCACGAATATCATCGTCGCGACTGTAACACCGCGAAAAACATCAAGCGACGCGAGGCGCTGTGACTGATGTTTCTTGGAAGTTGAAGCTGTGGATGCATCTCCTCCTCCTCCTCCTCCTTCTATGTCTTTAACTGTGTAGGTTTTTCTAGAATTCGGATTGTCTTCTCCCTTGATAAGCTCATACATCGTCTTCATCTCTTTCTCTCTCAAGACTGAATCATGAAGAGAAAACGTTAAAGAAGAGAGATATATATAAAGAGTGAAGAGAAGAGAATGATAGAAGAACCAAAGAAGAATGTTGAAGCAAAGAAAGCTTTCACTTCTAATGTAAGCAAAACTCTTACCGGCACGAAACTTATGATTGGCTCATTAAGAACACTTCTAGTCTTCAACTCCACGTAAAATTCCAATTCCTATTCCTATTGTCCATAAATATCTCTGTTATCAGTTATGTTCAAAATACTCTATAATTTTGCCACTTGTAGGAACCACCACCTTTTGCTATCAGGCAAATATTGAATAACAAGAGCACTAGATCCTTGGATTGGTATCAAATTTTTTTTTTTTGGGTGATGGAGTTGGGGAGAGGGGTAGGTGTAAAAGGTAAGGATTTCATAGGCCATAGACCACATAAGAAAATGGGTAGCTAAGGAAAGGGATCTCTTACTTCATTAGCCAAACAAAGAGAGCAAAGGAAAGAGAGTCCTAACCGGCCAACTTACCAATTTAGATACCACTAATTATATATATATATATATATATATATAATTAATTATATGTTAATTCAGCATATGGTACCCATAACCTATCATACATAGTCAATTTTTTTATTATTTTTTTTATTTTTTATTTTATTTTTTTGAGGTGGAACCATAGTCTACTCAAATTATAAAATATCCCCATGGCGCACTCAAATTCGTCAATCCCAAAAATTAAATTACTCTTAGTAAAACATGCTATAATGAGATTTTACCCGTGTATGAGTTTTTAGCTTAGTAGGAAGTTGTTAGACAGTAAGTCCAAGGAAGGTCGATGGTTCGATCTTCTTATGCATCTTCAACATTTCTTAATATAACAGTAAGTAGGTTAGTAGTTATTAAATGTGTGGTGGAGTGACTGCTTTTAGGTCCCCCTATCTGACTCAAAAAAATAAAATAAAAATACATAAAAAAAAAAAAAAAAAAAAAGGTAGAAGAAGAAAGAAGAAGTAACGATGGCCTGTCAAGATAATCCAAGTTCATCAGTAATATTTCTTGGGTTTCTCAGGCTGGGTTGGGCTAGGCTAAGTTATAAACTTTTGCACCATACATCAAACTTTTATATGACCACTTGGAAAGTTCAAATCTAAGTGAAATTGAAAGGACCTCCGGACGGAAAGATCAAATTAAGTGTCAGATCATTCAAACTGTTAACCGATTTACACTCTATTGTGGAAAATATGTTAGGCTTATACATCAATCTAAATTGAAAAAACTCATTTGAATGGCCCAGCTTTGGTAAGCATACCAAAGTGGCCCTTTTTGTTATGCCATATGGAATGATGATTGATAATTCCGGCAACTGGACAGATAGTACTAGTGTAGATTCGCTATGTGTCAAAATTTCAGAGTATAATTTAATTAAATAACTTCTCATGCATTGGCAGGCATATATATGTATGTTCATGCAAGTCTATGGTACTCTAGCAACTACATCATTTACAAAAAATAATAATATATATATACTATCTTTTTTTTTTTTTTTAGTGTTTACTAACTGCCTTATATTAATTCCTGGATTTTCAAATCTCAATTTTTCCATTTGATAAACTTTGTATGGACTAAAATTATACAGATACATAAGGGCCTAGGGGTCTAGCAATCCACAAAATTTGTTCCCATCTTATTTGCCATATGTTAGATGTTTAGGCTGCCTTGATGAGCTTCTCAAGGTGTGCCCGTCCAATATTATAGCAAATAACTTTTTTTTTTTTTGATAGATTATAGGTAACTCAGCTAACTACTATGACTATCAAGATTGGATTTTTCACTAAGGATGCAAATGCATAGGTAAAATATTGGTATTTGTATCAGATATTAATTCAAGAATTGGAAGACAACTGCTTGCTCAATTGGTTGGTGTCTTTTCGATAAAGTGTAGGCCCTCAGAAAGGTCCCTCCTCCAATTTTCTCCTCTCTTGTAGTTGTCATTAAGTAAGTAATGCCCAATTGGGCAATTAGAAAGGGTAGACCAAAAATAAATAAAGTATTGATATATCCGTTATGATTTTACTATAAAGTTTTGAAGTACTATTTATTGGTTATACTTAATGCGTGTCATATATTTATATTACTTATTTTATATAAGAGAGGGTTCTCTGAACAAGCAGGATATAGAGGAGCACGTCAATGAGGTGCGACGAAACGATATTTTACATGAGAAAATAATGAAATCATTTCATTTTAGAAAGAGATATATAATAAAAATAAATACTTATTTTCCTCTAAGAAAATAATTTGGATCATGTTGGATGAAAAACGTGATGGAACAAGTTCAAAGAGTGGGAATGCTAACCTCCTTGCATACACTATTGATCACAGGTATTGGCACTGGTGGCTACCGATGTGGATCAACCAAGCAGATACCAATTCTTGTTACTTTATAGGCTCTCTATATTGACTCTCATTTTCCATGAACCTTAGGCAATATTGATGCAACCTAAATGGGACCACAAGCAATGTGTAGATTATAAAATGGTGTGTTGAAAATACTAAAGCTTCTGTTGATAAATTTACTAAAAAGGGTGTTACCACACTAACAATTGAGCCATCCATGATCAGCATGGCTAGCATGAAGAGATTATCAAAGCTCATGGATTATGACTGACCTAATTGAAAATAGTATACTAATAATTGATAGTTAACTATGATAATGTAATTTATTCATATTATATTTAATTATTAAGTAAGCCATGACCTAAGAATTTGAAATATGAATGAAGTATCCATAAAGTGAGATGCATGCAATAATAGACATGGATAACTATTAGGATACACTCTCTATATTTCAAAAATGATAAATCAGTTGAGATGCCTATCAATATTGTATTTGGCTTGTTGTTGTTGGGGGTACAATACCTTATATTCCACATTGCTTGGGTATCTGTGCTGATTCTGAAAGGTCGTCAAAAGGCCATAAGGTTATATGGGTACTTCGTTAAAACGTACATATAAAATGTCTCTTTGTAACTTTGCCAAGGCGATTCTCTATAATCTAGGAGAGAGGTAAGAACAAGTGACTGTAACCCTATTCTGCATTCATAATGAAGCAAATCTCATCTCACCATAAACATAAGCAATCAAGACAAATCACATAAATCGTGGTATTGCTTAATGTCATTGTTTATTTGTGATTTCAATTCATTTTTTATATTATTTTAGGTTTTTGTTTCAACAGTTGTTGTTAACCATTAGTTGCACAAAGCGAGATTTAATAGAGAAATTATAATTTTTAGATTAGTAGAAGACCATATTGGTTGGCCATCTACTTAATTATAGTTCATGTCTTAAATCTTTTCCTACTTACTAACATCTTAACTAAAATTGGCTTGTAGATTATGTCATCAAGATAATGCTTCTAAGTTGCGATTAACTTGTCAAATGATTCAAAGAATACATGGACCTACATGTCTTCAAATTTTGAATACCAATTAAGCTACCATAAAGCAAATATTACAATATTATATATGTAGGGATTGCTTCTTTACAAAGAATATTTATTATTAGCCAGGGACAACCTCCACAACTAAGAATATATTGACACATGTCAAAACATGAAACTTCCCTTTGGCATTAAAATTTATTATCATTTATTATAATCTCAATGATTCTATGTAGTAGCCCCATCACCCACTATGTATTCAACTTCAATTTTCTTTTTATGGGTACCAATCAATTAATATCTTAGACATTCATGACTATATTAAACAAGAGAAAGAGTTTTAGGGAGTGTGGCCCTTAAGCATGCGAGAGAACCAATGAGAGAGCACATAAAAACATCAAGCAAGTGTTCATTATCACAATTCATAGGGGTGGTGCGGTGATCATTTTGCCCCCATATGTCTGGATGTTGCCCCTACACTTCCTTTAAACAAATATGGTTGAAGGAAAAAAAAAAAAAACTCTTTCTTGTTTGACAATGTATTATTAATTTAATTGAAACTCGCAGAAATAACTCGTCATGAAAATGATATTATTTTTTAATTGAATTATATTAGAAACAAATTTATGCCATACACAAGACAACCAATAATTAATCAGAGAAATAGAAACATAACGAATAGAATATAATTTTTCATGAAGATACTATTTTATATTGTAACCTATGTTTAGAAGTTCCATTTTAATTTCAAATTTTCAATGAAAAGTAAGAAAATAGACAACCCCATAGAAAGAAAAAATAATAATATAAGGAACAAAAATACATGTTCAGAGCCCATATGATTAAGCTATATATTGGTTTCATAGTCTTTGATGAATACAAGAAATTTACATAACAAACAATATATTTCCTAAAACTAAGAAGGATACAAATTAAGCAGTATATGAAAATTTTTCAAATCAAATAATCAGTATCTTATCCTCCTCATTATAGTTCTCTCCTTTCTTTATATATGCTCCTTATGGCTCTATTAGGATGGAATGACAGAGCATAAGATTGGAATCTAAGGAAGTAAAAAAGATTGAGGATTAATTATAGAAAAGTGATTAGGAAGAGATTTCAAATCATTCCTCTCTTTCACTATCATAGCTCTACCTTAGCTGGATATATAGGAGGAGAAAGAGCATTAGAGTAGAATTATAGGAAAGTGATTAGAGAGAGATTTGAAGTAAATGTGGGTAAGAATGGTTAGTCATTAGAAGAAAAAAAAAATCCTGATTGTGCCACTATTAGATTGGAATCAGATTGCATTAGATTGGAATCTATCTAAAGAAGTAGAAAGAGACTGAGGAATTATAGAAAAGTGATTAGGAAAAGATTTCAGACAAATCTCTCCTCATTCTTCTTTCCTTATCATGTCTCTATCTTAGTTGGATAAGATGAGAAAGAGCATTAATTAGTGCAGAATTACAGGAAAGTGATTACAGAGAGATAAGAAATAGATGTGGATTAGAATGGATTAGTATTTTGAAAAAAGAAGAAAAAAATCTCATTAAAAATATTTTTCCAACCAATAGTATTAGAAGTTGAACATACTTATTGGATTATTCATAACAAAAAATAAAAAAATAGTGGCTACAACCTACAACAACCCACCGTAGAAGAAGAAGATAGATAGATAGATCTATATATATATATATATATATATATATAGAGAGAGAGAGAGAGAGAGAGAGAGAGAGAGAGAGAGAGAGGAGTTGATTAATCACCTGGTATGTGAAGGAACAAATGTGAAACTTAAGGCACCTGGGCTTTGGTGCAGTTACTCTCAGACCTCGGTTAGAACAAAAATGGTGCACTTAATTTGAGGAAATCCAAGGCTTGATGGTGATGAACTTGTTAAACCCAATTGCATGTCTTCAAGATTGTTGCTGCATTCATTACAAAACAACTGTTACTCAACAATCATAAGAAAGTGAGAACCACTATTAACCATTGGAGAAGAGCTCTGCAATTCTTACATCTTTAAAGAACATGAGAAGATAGACAATAAATCTAGGAAGAAAGCAAAGAAACACTAAGAAAAGGGTTATCCTTCGAGTTTGCAAGGAGTCTGATGAGACAATTAAATACCCTCACTCCCCCACTAGAAAAGGGATATGCTTTGAGTTTCTTTAATAATATTAAAAATAATAATTTATTAAGAGAGAGAGAGAGAGAGAGAGAGAGAGAGAGAGAGAGGTTGTAATCCCTCATGACAGGCCGACTCCAATTAAAGGGGTAGACAATATCACATATTTAGGTTATGCACGTATTGAATCATTAAATATTTTGATTGGAAGGAATAATTAAGAGAAAATCAAGTAATATTGAAACAAGATAGTGTTCATAGAGAGACAAAAGAGATTTTAGGACTTCCAAGAGAGAGAGAGAGAGAGAGAGAGATGAATTAGTGACAGCCCCACTAAGGTAAGGTAGGGAACCATTAACCAAAAAGGGCACCAAGTGGACCAACTGTAGGGAATAGAAGGGTTAACCCACAAGAGAGAAAGAGAGAGAGAGAGAGAGAGAGAGAGAGAGATTGGTGGAGGTGGGTTTGTGTGACCTACGTAGAAGAGCACTTTACTGGTAAACAGTTCAAATTGCATGCAACCATACCTTTCAATATAAGCAAAGTTCACGCCATAGTTGCAGAGATTTAAGACCATATATATAGAGAAACAAAAACACGCACGTAGCATATGTGGAAAACTGAAATTAAATGAAGATTATTATGATCATCATCGATCGTCTTTTTGCTTTCTTCTTAATATATGATAATAATGGACGATCAAGGAAGGTGGGTAGAAAGAGATAGATGCAATATTGCTTCCAAAAACTCTAAAGGCCAGCAAAGGCATGGGTGGTGGTGACGACGTTTCGTCATTTTAGTTTTGTCGTCACCCACCGATCCACAACAGCCCAACAGTCGTGTTTGTTCTTTGCCTAACCTCTCTCTCTCTCTCTCTCTCTCACACACACACACACACACACGAACACGATTCCTGTTCTCCTCATCTTTCTCCACAGCTTCGAATTTGATATAAAATTTAGTTATCATTTTTTTTTTTATTCAAGGGAAGCATAGCTTTTTAAAAACTGGACCATATTGCCTGGTTAAACCGGGTTAGAGGAGAACCGGAAACCCAAATAGTTCATGTTAAAGGTATCAATCGGGCGGTTTGATCCAGTTTCATTCGGTCTAGTACTTTAGTCAAACCATTAAGCTGATGTTTGGTTTTGATCGTTTTCGGCCCAGTCCCAGTTTCTATCGGTTTCTTCTCATCAAGTTATTATCTGTTCAATACTGGTTTCAATCTATTCTGGTTTTTACACTCCCTTCAGTTTCTTAATGATTTGGTTTTAGATTCAGCTCGATTTTATTAGATCTGGTAACCGGTTAGGATTTTGAGACGCCTTTTTTTCTATTGGCGCTTTTCTTTTACACTCTTTACTGACCACATTTTAATATAATGAAAGAGGGAGAGGAAGAATATGAAAATTTTCAAAATCCGAACATACCCTTTAATTTGTTAGAGAAAACACCAACTAATACAAAAATAAACAAAGATAGATCCACATAATACACATAGATTTAACGAGGTTCATACGCCGATGTGGTGTGCTACATCCTCGGGTGAAGAAGAAGAAGATGTATCACTATGTAGAATAGAGATTACACCCAAACAGCGGTAAGAAAACTTACTCTGAAACCCTAGCTCGAAAGCCCTCAAAATTACAATGACTTTCTCAACAAGACGATAGTACATTATATACTCCTCCACGTCGTGGGTAGATCCATCAGCCCAATCCCTCTGCTTTCATCACAGATCTCAGAAAACTTCCCATTCGAATCACCGACAAAATACATCGGAGCAGATCACTTTTCAAAACGGGTTAAGAATTCCAAACAAACTTAACACAGCTTCTTTTCTTTTTTTTTCTAAATTTTCAAATTCCCCCTTATTACGTGTGTTGATGAAGAATAAATTTGAAAACTTGAATAAAATTAGTGGGCAATCAATGGTACTTTAAAAAGTAAAACTCATCGAAATGAACAGTTTTTGGACATTAAAAGAGGTAATCCAACAGGTTTTTACTGGAAGAAAGACCATCAACACTTTGATTAGCACCAAGGCTCGTATGTAACCTCCACACATGGTGGTCCATTTGGCACTTAACCTTAGTCATAAATTCCATTTTGGCAGCCAATGTTTGGATGTATCAGTAATTTTGTTTGGAAATTAATTTGAATCCAACATATATATTTTATTTAAAAAAATATCCTGTTTAATGCAGTGCGTAGCTTCTCTTGCCTCTACGAAGGTTGAAAAAGAGCTTGAGAATTAAAATTTCGTTCACACAACTAAAGCCAAAGGGATTAGACCGTAGGTTGAGATATTCTTCTTCTTCTTTTCTTTTCTTTTCTTTTCTTTTTTCTTTTTTTTCTTTTTTTTCTTTTTTTTTTTAATCTTGGGTTGAAAGAGTACTTGCAAAAACTAATTGATATTATAAATTCATGAAATGTTTAAAATGGAGAAAGTTATGGAGAAAGTTTCCGATTTTTTTTTCTTAGGTTCCAAATGAGATAGCAGACAACTGAGTTGCCCAGTTGGTGAAGTGCATGTCTCATCGTACCAGGCCTGGGCTTTGGTCTCAAGTTTGAATCTCCCCCTATAACCCTCTTTGGGTCTCACCTGGTGCCTTCTGGGGATGCCATTCTAATGGCCTATGAGTCCTCATAAGGAATAAAAAATAAAAAATAAAAAAACAAATAAGGAAGAAAAATGTATATATCCCAAGGAGAATGAAAGATTTGATTACCTTTAGGCTGCGTTTGGTAACGTTCTGAAAAAACGTTTCATGAGTTTTTTTGTTTGATGGGAACGAAAAAAAATGAATAAAGCGTTTGGTGCATTTATGGTGTGTTTATAAATAAATTTAAAAAAAAAAAAAAAAAAAAAAAAAAAAAAAAAA
>NC_056557.1:11935924-11993323 GCF_013358625.1 Macadamia integrifolia
CTAAAAAAAAAAAGATATTTTGACATAAAAACTGAAATTTCTATTTCTAACACAAAATGTCGTTTTTGTCAAATGCAGCCTTATTCTTTGTTTTCTTTGAAAAAAAAAAAAACTAGGAGTGTATAATCCACTTATGCCACCCATACCAAATGATTCATCTCCTTTCATCAACGCATTTTCATTTTGCCGTCATAGAAAACTTTTGACCTTAATTATTAGTTAACTATAGAAGAATAAAGCTTTGTGCCACAATGGATACGCTTTCACCCCACTTTTGAGCAAGTCGACAATCTCTCTCTCTCTCTCTCTCTCTCTCTCTCTCTCTCTCTCTCTCTCTCTATATATATATATATATATATATATGGTTGAGCTAAGTTGCTTGGAAACTTCCTTAATATAGTGATCTAGTCACTTCTTTGAATAAGGGTTTGTGCTATAATAGATAAGCTTTCACCCTCTATTTTTAGTAAGATGACGAGTGCTATCTCCCAAGGGTCAAGCTAAGTTGCTTGGAAACTTCCTTAATTTAGTGATCTAGATAGTCACTTATTTTAGTTTAGTGTTTAGGTTAGGATGATCCGTACTTTCTTGTAATCTTATACTTTCACCTATAGTTGTTGTCCTCTTGGCAAAAGTAAAGAGTTTAATTCATCACTCCTCACTTAAACTTGGATTTTAGTTGCAAGATGTTTATCATAGAGAATGTTCAAAAAATATTAGAAAGATAGTTTAAACCTACGAAGAGATTCTTAAACTGCCTTCAACATTTCCTAAGCTCAAACTGTGAAGCTACCCTACTTGATCAAAGAACCATCCTAATAAAAAATAGAGGGCTTAAATGACTCACTGTTTATGCGTAAGCTTTTTTCTCCATTTGAACTATTATAGTAAGTGGTGGTCCAAAATATGGTAGAGGCTACGATCAGTGAGTAGACTGTAGACAGGGTTTCCATGAACTTGAACCCTGTCCTAATAAAGGATGCAACTTGGGCCAAACCATTACCAAGCCCAAACATTGCTTACCCCATTTTTTTTTCTAGAAGCCCTTGGTTGGGAAATCCTGACATGTAGACTATTGAGTGGAATAGGGTAAAAAAATATTGGATTCGACTCCTCTCCAATTACTTGAGTACTTAACTATTTACCTTGCACTTGCCTGACTGTTGGGAAGACTTAGACATGCATCCCAACACTTGAGGATGTGTGTCCTAGTTCTCTCCACTGTTGTATGGGTGGAAGGTAAATGGTTAAAGTTAGGGAAGATCTTTCTCAAGAAATAGCTGCTTGAAGTTGGGTAGACTAGACTTGGTCTGAGGCCTTAGTTGGGTTCACCCAAGACCACCATTCCCTTGATCTTTATACATAGTTGGGAATGCAACTTGTGTCTGTACTATAATGGTAATTATATATTGGGAGAGAGAACGCCACCCGTCTGCATTCTCTATGCCCAGGCACAACACCCTGTTTTCAAGGGGTTAGGGGCATTTTTCACAGCTCCTGAAAACAGTGCATTATGTCTAGGCGTAGAGAACAAAGATGGGTAGTGTTCTTTCTCACTTTTATATTATTTGGGAAAATGTTATATGAGCTAAGGATGTGAATTTGAAATCGAAACCGTTTATCGAAACAAAACCGAGCTGTTTACACCGAAACTGTAAAACCGTTTAGTAAATGGTTCGGTTCTGGTTTCAAGTTTCAGGCCGATTAACTAAACGGGTTGAAACCGAACCAAGCCATTTAACCTGTTGGTTTCAAACCAAATTGAAACTGTGAAAATCGAACCGTTTAAACTGTCAAAACCGATCCGATTAACTTGTTTAAAAATTAAATAAGGCGGTTGCAAAATATCATTAGTATTTCATTTGATTCAAAGATTGAGTGCTGCAAGCCTGCAAGTAATTCTAGAGGTAGCTTGCTCATTGTTTGGAATGCCGATTAAATTAATCCAACGCACTAAGTAGAAAGTATACTGATAAAAATGCAATTTTTGCTTATACCTTTGCATATTAAATATATATTTTTCAATATTATAACACATTATTTGGGGTTATTTGGGGGGGGGGAGAGAAGAAGAAGAAAATCCATGTTGTAAGCATTACTTACTGACTTGTTAGATACGTTTGAGACTTGTTAGATGAGCTTGAGACTATTTTCTATCAAAATATTTTCTTTTGCTTCGTTGTTTGGTTGTTTTAACAAAACATAATAGTTTGCATTTCACAATCTCAATATTGAATCGTTTACCACCAAAAGAAAATTTTAGTTAACATCCGAATAAATTAGCAAACCGATTGCTAACCGTTTAGAAACCATATGGAATAAACCCAAACCAAAACCGTTTACTAAATGGTTGCGGTTTCAGAAAGTGCAACAATTTAGTAAATGGTGCAGTTTGGTTTCAACCAAAATATATGTGAATCGAACCGAACCATTTAAACTGAAACCAAACCCATTAACACCCTTAATATGAACCACCAGGGGAGGGTTTGCCAATACCCCTCTCTCTCTCTCTCTCTCTCTCTCTCTAACTTCACTACCATTCTACGTCTAAATCATTCTTCACTCCTCTATGCTGCTTGCTCAAAAACCCTCTCCCAAATTAATTTTAGGAGAGAAGGTTCCCCTCACAAATAGTGAGAGGGGGGAATATCGTACCCTACACCAATCACAGTGATAGAAATGGTTTCCACCAATAAGGAGCCCCACATGGTTACGAAGGAAAGATACTGGAGTCCACATCCTCTGCAGTGAGCGGTGAGGTGTTAAGAGCATTTGGGCACGTGCCCCAAGGGGTTCCCAGCCACCCGATGCTCACTGCACCAGTGCAACGGCTGCAGACAATTTTCACACGAGATACTGTCAATGTGAGGCCGACATGGTTAAGATTACATCCCTACACTATCTGCGTGGGGACCACTTTCCTATTTTTAGTTAATTAATTTGGGGTTGTGGTGCGAAGTTTATGTTGAGTATCTAATGCTTTAATGGATGGTAAAAATCAGCATGGCTGGATGATATGGTTTTGGTGGTGATTTGATGATATTGAAAATTAATTCAACCAATTGAGAATCAAACCAAACCCCCAAACATCCAATACCTATATTCATGACTCAATTAAAAATGACCTAGAAGTCTAGAACCATTATTTTAATTAAATTCAGTATGATTACTATAAGAAAAAAAAAATAATGAGCTGTTAAAACAAGAATAAAACATTCGCATGGATCATTTAATGAAGATGAGCTGATAAGATAAACAATAAATCATTCCAGTAAATCTCAACTAATCCCAGTGAATACAACAAAACGACCATAATAGCTAGATTATATAGGGAAGGGAAAACCTAATGTATACCATCTTTTAGTTTATCACCAATTTCAATTTGTGCCAGAAGGCAAACATGGAAAGGACCTGTGACATAGCAACTAATATTTATATCTCATTGCATGAGTCTCCCACCACTCTGAGGTCTGGAGAGGGTATAACATATACAACCTTAAATCCTTACCCCTGCTTTTGGAGAGGAGGTAACCTAGCTCAAACCCACGACCACTAGGTCACAAGAGAACAGCCTTAAATTTGTGCTGAGGCCCACAATACTATTACTTCAAATACCATGCACGCTCGTATCTGAGGCATACCTTCACCATTGTTGTGCGATGCTAGTCAGATTGCTACAGTTCAGTTGCTGCTACCATAGTTAAAGCTGAGGTAGAGTGGCCTATGGCATGGGTGTCTGTGGTCCAAACTGCCAATAACCTCACCCTCTCCCTCACTCTGGTAGCTCTGATGCTCACAAATTGTTCCCACCGCCTAGCCGCTCCGCAATTTGCTAGATCTTTGTGGGGCAATGTAGCATCACTTCTTCCTTCAGCTATCTGCAACTTGCCATTAGATTTCTAAATATCTAATAACTATAAAAAAATCTTTTGATTATACCACTGGAATCCGGGACTAACAACTCCAGTTCTGATATTCAGAGCTCAAACGAAAAGGAAAAGGAAATTGGACTTGAGCGAAGTAACAAAATCATGAAACTGAATTTTTAAGAAAATGATCACAAATTCTGTACATATGATGAACCCAAGTACTGTTCAAATTCTACTCCACTAATCAGTGCAACCATCAGAAGTATATGCATCCATATATACACGAACAGCAACCCTTTCACTTATCCCAATCTATTCCATGAACATCAACAGATGTTACAAACTTTTCTATCCACTCTGTCAATGACATCCAAAGCCTTGATCCAGCCAATGTCAGAATCGATTACTGGAATGGCAGATGGCCTCCTAACGGGGAAGAACTTCCACTCACTGGTGAGTGGTTGCTACTCTTGCTCAGCCTATTGTGCTTCCTCAACCTGGTTTTTACAGTATCAAACTCCTGACTCTTACTTATTCCTGGTGTCTGTTTCCTTTTATTCACATCCCGGAACATCTCATGGTCTTTAACTGTAAGGGCAGGTGATCGAGCATTGGAATTGTGTCTGAGCCGTGGAATTGTTTTCTGTGTTAAAGAGTGTACTGAGGATTCAGTGGGAGACCTTCCGCCACAATTGGAGCCTAACCTTGATTGGCTGATGAGATAGTGAAGCAACACTACCAATTCAAGTATATACGCATCGGTCTTCTCCTTGTCAGCATGGTGAAGTGTTTCTATCCGAATTAAGTCAGTTTCCCCAGCTCGTGTACGGGTCCTGATTCTAACAATGTTAGCAGCCACAAGGAAGACAGAATCATTACCAACCAAATAAGGTGATATCATAGTGATAACAATAAATACATAAGACTCAAACAAGGAGCTTTTTATAAAGGCCAGCAATTTTACTTCGTTGTGTTAGTGGCAAGGGGAACAAGCCACTGCAAAGTTTTTTCCATCTCAGCTTTGATTTGAAGAACGGTGAGCTGCAAAGTAGTGGTTCATAAAAAAGTAACAAGAAATAAATGGTCTGATCAATTAAATTTACAGTACTAGTATTAATAAAAAAAAAAAAAACACTAAGCGGATGAGATCTCAACTAGAGAAGTATTAAAATGGACTTGAGAGAGCAACCTCAGAAGAACCATGAATACCTCTTCTTTAACCTGAAAAGACTTTAATTTTGAGCGTAAGGCCAATTTTACAGTAGGTGGCAGTCCTTGGTATAATGCATCCCTGGTCTTTGAAGGCACAGTACTTGGATGGGAAACCTGATCACAAACAGATGATTACTCAGCAAAACTCTCACCATGTGATTTAACAGAAAGCACATCCATTATCCTACTACCCATCTGATAGTTGTAGATAAATTAAAGCATAAATATGATTACATAATTTATTAAGAAATAAAGAGGAGAACAAGATCACGAGCTCAAGAAGAACCCTGGGAACATAATTCTAAAAGAGAAAAAAAAGACAGGAGGAATAGAATACAACTTTTACTCTTTCCCAAAAACATTATTGCCTCTCTAGTTTGCCTATTTCCATTCCTGTAACAGACACAAGAGATCCAATTTCCATACATGGAGCATGCGCAACAAGGATCCAACCCCTCTTAAACCTTCTAATCAAGAGGATGACCTTAGATGCAAAAGTATTAAGAAGCTCAGCAATCTGACTATATTTTTCTTCTTTTGATATTTTGGTTAATGGTTCTTTGAACTTGGATCGGCAACTACCAATAGCATCAAATTGGAGAATGAGGGCGGACCATGAATAGAAAATTGCTTGAAAAGTATTGGAACGAGGGAGAAGATGGGTCTGTTTTTTTCCAAAGCAATGATGAGTATGCCTCAAACTACCATGGAAGCATTGAAGTCAAATAAACAAAGTGCAAAAGAAGTGAAGGCTTCATAGTCAAACTATGATCCATAATGCTCATAACCAAACCATGGTAGTTGCACCCTATTAGATGGTACAAAACCAAGGGCCTAATTTGTCAAATGAATGTGCCAGAGAAGAGTTCAGGCTGACAAAGTGGAAAACCAGGCTTAGGCAAGCCTTTCGTTTTCTCTTTCAAGTTCAGCTGCCAGTGATTGTTGTGGGCCTTGGTGATGAGTTCTACAGTTTGCAGTTGTTGGGTCTGTCAGGGGATTCTTCATATTCAAGTTTACACCCTGTAAGGTGGGATGTTCTTGGGTGGTGTAACTTGGTTTTGGGCTGTGCTCCGGGAGCTTTATCCTCCCCTCCTTTCCACTTCTCTCTGTTGTTCCTTTCCTTCTTTATTAATAAGATTCTTTCCGTTACCTATTAGGTGAGAAGTGGGGAGTAAATGGAGATGGATTCCATTAAAAAAGGGCATGGATGTAGCTTCAACATTATCATCTCACTGCTAGAGCTAATCAAGCTGGCTGATTGGAACAGTCATTCCCAAATCAGAACTATTATGGGGCTTATCAATCCCCAATCAGAATTCTTATACTGGCCAAACAAGATAGACAAGCTGTAAATGAGTTACCATACCTAGCAGGATCTTATTGCATACTCTATCCTACAGACTTGGAAGCAGAACTATTTCTTTAAAGGGTTTATAGGGGTCAATGAACCAAATTTCCTGCAAACAGTGCACTTTTGCTGAGCTTGATATGGTTAAAATGTATAATACAGAAAGCAGGGTTCAACTTGCAGCTGGAAAAAATGTTTTTGAACAATAGTTATCCTTGCAAGCAAAAAAAGCCTTTATTGCCAAACCTTGTCCAATAGGATGATTACCACATAAGATCATGGTTAATTCCAAGATAGGAACAAAACCTGAATACAGATATAAATACAACTCCGACAGCGAGAACTTACAAGTGTATCAATCTGTGTGATGATATTCGCATAATGCAAAGCAAGGCCAGCAGAACCCAATTTTTTATTACTAGTCTGAGATCCTTTTACTGGTCTATAACCATCTGCAAGTTGACCATGGGAAGAACATCAGAACTTCTCAAACAAATATATATTTAAAGAACTGTGCAAGAGATGAGCAAATTTATAGTCTAAAAATGGATAGATACAATCATACAACATAGCACAAAATGCCCCCACCCAAACATGAAAATAAATACATTTTTTAATCCAATCAATGAAGTCATTCCTATGAATCAAGTCTGAGCACCTCCTAATAACTAGTGGGAAAATAAAGGTCCCAACTTCCTGGGGGCTTCAAACTGAAAGGAGACACCAGCAGATCAAGATGGCAAATAAGCATAAAGACTATGAAACTTGAATACTTGACCGTATTCACAATTTGCACAAGTATCGCATTTTATTCCTCCACAGGTTTGTTAGTGGAAACATGATTACCAATTTCTTGCAAGGTGATCTAAATAATTTTTTTATTTGTTTAAAGAACTATCTTCAACAACTCAGCCTTGTCCAGTTGTCCCAACTAAATGGGGTTGGCTACATTGACCCGTGTAAAGACAAAATAATAATAAAACTAGTAAGAGAAAGGAACACAGAAACATAACAACAGCTCAGCTTGCCCTCCAATCAGCTCTATTTGAGGTCATGCTTGGGACAAGTCCTAAACTATGCATGTCTTTCCTCACTACTCCTATGGTCATTTTAGGCCTTGCCCTAGCTCTTTTAGTTCCTTTAATCTGAATCAGATCATTCCTCCGTACTGGTGCATCCCAAGGCCTCCTTAGTTTTAATCCTCAATTGTTTAAACAAATGAAGCATTCAGACTTGAAATGTTGTAAACAATTCGATTTCAAATTAAATAGAAAATGAAAACCATGAATGCTTCTATAGGAGCATAAATAATTATTTATTTAAAGTTAAGAAATAAGTACCAGCTCCACCGAAGGCATCATGGATCTCTAAATGTAAGAATTGAACAATGTCAACAAGCTTCTCCATCACCTGCAGTGGATGGGATATTAGATTGTTTGAAAGATCTATTTTGTCAGAAATAATTAGTTCAACAAAATTCAAAACTAGGCCTATTATGGTCACAGTAGATAGAGGACCAATTCATGGATCAACGCGCCTCTTCGTATGAGAAGGCCAAAAAGCAGCACTGATTAGCTACCTCTTCCAGGATCTTGGACCATAGTGATTTTTTCTTCAGACTCCTTGCATGCTTCCTCTGGCTCTTCAATTCTTTTCTCAAAATTGCAAGGCTGTCTCCTACATATTAAAAAAAGACAAATATAGTCATAATTATTTTCAAAATCCATGTGAAGCTTAATTTATCCTCCAAAAAAATCCATTTCAAGCTTATCTCTCGAGTCTTGGCAACCTTCGACCTAAGTTCTTAAGAAAACACCTTAAGCCATCACCCCTTTGTCAGTTTGGACCATGTACTTCATACATTAATTAAACTTGAAAGTATGACTAATTTTTTTTTTATAATTATTTAATTTCTCCAAAAATAAAAAAGAAAACTTTGCCGCTGATAAGCATTTCCTTTTAATATTTTTTTAATCAAAATAATTAGCATCTTAGTCATAACATCTTTCCTTCTAAAAATATTCAAGTCAATTTGATGCATTTCCTATTAATATCTATTGACTGTCCTTTAACTCATATGAATATGCCTGTGTTTATGATGTGAAGCTAGGTCTCGAGTAACCTAACTCCAGACAGGATCACATATGTAACTCAAAAAAGGCATTGGTTTCAGACTTAACCACAGTTTATGAATACGCAACAAACAGTAGGCTAACCCAACCTTATATAACCTCTAATAATATCTAACAATGGAAGTGAATAATCCCAACCAAAAAGAAGACAACAAACAGAAGCTAATAAATACCTATCGCAGGACAAAATAGGGTTCAACAGCCTGAGAATAACTACTTTCTGTTGCATATTAGTTGTCCTTGTGGGCAACCTTGTCCACATGTCAATGATGAAGTCGCCAAAAGTGATGATGTGGCAATGTACAGTCACTCTAGTGATATGACAGTGATGAGTAGTGTGTCAGAGGTTGGTTGAGTGCAGTGGACGCATTGGTTGTGTATTTTACGGATTTTCATGCAAGATTCCGGAAATTTTGACCTATTTAAGTTCGGGGGCATTTTTGTCATTCAAGATGACACGAGGTGAGGAAGATTCCTTCATGCAAGACTTGATTGGCTGGGTGCATCAACGATGCATACGCTGCGCCTCATTAGATCAACCCCAGCCTCTGTTTTCGCGCATGCATGGAATGTGCCACAGAGATGCCATTTGATGAGCCCTTATTCGTCGGGCATTGGTGATCCGCATCCAAAGGTCTCCGATCATTCCCGCCTTTAGCAAACAGATCCAACGGCAATCCGTTCTTCTACGCACAGCTCGTGGCTGAGATCGTTTGGGCGCCTAACTCGGTCCAAGATCGACGCGCCATTTAGAGATGCAGATCGCACGGCCAAGAGCTGCCCCGGGCTTTGGTGCATCACAGACTCACGGGTGCACGTAGTCTCTCTAAAAGATTCCATTTGACTTGTTTTTAGAGGCCGATACTATTTTGAGCATATCTTGCCCATATGAAGTCCGATTTGGGTGTTCCAAAAGGCAGTGTTCTCCTCTGTCCGAGCCCTATCACCCTGAAACAAGGAAACAAAGAAGTTCGTGCAAAGAATAAAGGAGAAACTTTCCCCCTCACTTGTGAGCATTAACTCCCATTTAACTACTTCAAGTGAATTGTTCAAGCTCCATTAAAGGAGGTCTTGTAAGGTGGTTGTAGGGGGAGACTTGTTTATTAAATTCAAGTCAAGAAGGAAGAGAAAGTGATTCAAAAAGATAGGGTTTGTGGTCCCCATGTGTTTTGAAGAAGATTGGAGAAGGAAAGGCAGTGTGAGTGATCCCCCCATGGCTGTAGTCACTTGAAAGCTCAAGTTGCCCCATTGAAGGAAAAGTTGATAATTCCAGTGAACTCAAAGCATCTCCAGGACATCTCTGTGTACATCAGACAAGGGTTGTAAGAATTTTCATCTCTGCAATTACTTTGATATCATTGTCTATGTATGTGTAAGCATGCTAGCTATAGGAAAAGAGTGTAGTAGACATATGCTAGCTTGAACTTCATTGTAGGGCAATTTGTATAAGACCAAATTTGTCTAATCATCTAATTAGGGAAATGGGTGCTCCCTCTGACAGTTACTATTGTCTGTTGTATTGGGACTAAGTACCCTCTTAGTTATATGCTAGAAAAACCTAGGAATGGGTGCTCTTACATTGCAATTAAAGTAGTGTATTGAGTAGGTACGAAGCCTTTACAGGAACTACTTTGGGGATGTAGGCTTGTTGCTGAACCTCGTGAAAATCCATGTGTTGTGCTGTGGATTCATTGTATTTCTTGTACTGTTTTTGGAGTGTACATGGGCTACAGTATGGGTACACAAACTTGGAAGTGCCTACGACAAGAGGCTTAGTGTGCAGACGAATGCGTGTGCGATTGCTTCAGTGAAGTCAAGTGCACAGTCAGAAAAGGAAAGGAATTTGTGAGTCAATGATTCACCACCCCCCCCCCTCAATGTCAGCCGGGACTCAACACTTTCAAGAAAACACAGCAACAGTGGATGAATGGCGATAAGATTACCATTGAACGTCGTCGGTATGAATGGATGTATTCAACCCTCAAAATCTCAGGCAGAACTGACTGTCCAATCCTGAGTTCTACCAATTCTTGATTTAGGGGTAACAAGATTGCTGGAACTATACAAACCAGAACTCAAAACAAGCTCAAACTCTAGTCGAGTGGGGCTTATGATGAGGGGATTTGATCCTCAAAACTTGGACAGAAACTGATGGTTGACTTGGGAGATCGAAGGCCTTAAAGATTTCAGCAAGAAACCCTTCAAACCAGAATCGCAGGTGATGGAATCCTTCCTTCAAACAGCAGCAATAATCAACAACAACTTGGCAGTACCATGGTTTAAAGTTTCTCCAATACCGATACGATACCCTCTGATACGTATCTTAAATTTCGCCGACCGATACGACGACTGATACCGATACTTTAATCCTTGCTTGGTACTATTGATGGGAATATCAGTGATGATCAGTAGCTTCTGTACGGGTCTCGATTAGCCTCAGTTGATAAGAAAATAAGAACTCAGATCAGGGAAGAAAACAGGGTATCGATTGGAGAAGAAGGGGAAGCAGGATAGGAGACTATCTCAGTCTAGGGTATCTCACCGAAGGTCTCTCACCTCACTGCATCTCACAGGTATTATTTTGCACGAGTAAGCTTTTCTTCATTTAATAAATCGTGGGTGAGACTCTAAGTCAGGTCCCCAATTACACATAGTAATAGACTTTCTAAACACATAAAATAGAAAGTAATAAAAAAGGAAAGAACTAGAAGCCTCTTAGGAAAATTGAGGCTTGTTCCCTAATAAGTAAACTAAATTCAAAACAAAGTCTTGTCTAAGGACAAAGTCTAAAACATAATAGGAAACAAGTAACAAGAAGATAGCTTGTAGCCCAAGCTATTCCATCCCAAAATTTGCAACCCATGAGCCAAGGCTGGTTGGTCCTATCGCCCATGGTTCTGGCCACTTAAATGTGGCTTATGGGCCAGACCCCTTTGATTCTTTAGGCTGTATGCCTGTATTCAAGGCCCAAAAATCAGTTTATCTATTAATTATTTGATGCACAAGAAGCTCATGCTCCACATAAGAATTACACCCTGTAGTTTAGCCAAGTATAACGCAAAAACAAATAAGCAATTGACAACACTGATGATTACTTCAAATGCAATAAGTAACATTTCCAAAGGAATATTAGTTAAGATATCATTGATGATGAATTGATGATGATCAAAGAAATATTAAAATTCATTATTCACCATAACATGGTACCCTGGAAGAATGAAACTTCCCAACTTCAGCTTGTATCTGAGCACTTAGATATCAGTTCTCACACTAAGTTTCTACCCAAAAAAAAAAAAAGGTCTCACACTAAGTATCTCTACTGTTTTGGATTGCTTTCATTTCTGTCAAGCTAAATACAACTGAAACATCCAAAGTTAAATCAGAATTGGCCATGCTGGGAGACCACCCATAGTATAACTAGCAGCTTTATGCACTTTTCCTTCAATGATTTTTTTTTCTACTACATGCTGATGACAATCCCATGCATTAAAGGAGTATATACTTGCTTCTACCACTTGCATGGTGTACTCAGTGCACGAGGCTCCCGTCGCTGCGGGGTCTGGGAAGGGTCATAATGGACACAGCCTTACCCTGCTTCGCAGAGAGGCTGTTTCCCAACTTGAACCTGCAACCACTAAGTCGCAATGGAGGAACCTTGCAGAGTACTTTGCATATGAAGATTAATTGTATATAATCTACAGGAAGCTTACTGAGAATCAAAGTACCTTGTAAGTTCTCAGACAAGCTGCCATACTACCTATCCATATCCAGAAGGTCCTACCACTTGGAAACACAAGGAAACACAAGGACAGCTCACCTCTTTGAGAAGCATTTGTATTATCCTCTTCCTGAAGTTTATGCCGGTAATCTTGTTCAATTCTCTCCAAGGAATACAACAACTCATGGTATAATTCCTGTGCCAAAAGCAGTAACGTTTATTTTCCTTCATTTAGATTCTTAAAATTATGAAACATACCTTGTGTTTTACGTTTATACAAAATAAACAAAACTACACCCAATACTGTCTGGCTAATGTCTTAAGAATCAATTTCAACTCAATGTAAGAATTGTGTTACCTTTTAAAAGAGAGAAAAAGAAAAAAAAGACAAGGTGAGTTCCTGCCACAGAGAGACTGGATAAGGACCTAGACTCCAATAAACATAAGGAGATTAGGTCTCTCATTGACCACATCATAGCTATTTCACATGATTCTTTTACATTGTACAACCATAGGTCCATAAGCACTAATGCAGACATGGATCCGTACACTATGAGATGCTGAAGAGAAAGTGATTGAATAAAAGAGGTACTCAAAGACAATACAATGTGACCTAATAATGCATCTCTCTCATGGACACAGACACACACCCCTAAGCAAGTAACAGCAACAGAGGAAGAGAGCTAATCCTAAGACCATAGTTGTCATGGCGACAAGGTGAAGCTAAGCGGTGGGAGGGCGACAAAGAGACTGGGAATTACATAGAATGGGGCGTTTTAAGTGTAAATAAATTAGAATTTCTTCTTTTAGTTATAATTTCAAAGAGGCCTCTTGTTTAAAATATCAAATTCTCTCCCTTTTAGTTATAAATAAATATGAAAGACTTATATGTAAAGTAAGAATTGTTGGAGTTTATGTAATAGGGGTACTTTAGGAATTGTCTTTATATTAAGTTGTCCTAAGTTGTATTTTCCTTTTTTCTCTTTACCTCCTTAGGGAGGAATACGTAATTTCCCTAAGTTATTAGTTTGAACCTAATATAGGTGGGAAGAGAAAAATGATCTCCCACAATTTGCCCTCTTCTATCTCTTGCTTGTCTCAATTTCTCTCCCTCTTCTTCCTTCCTCTCTTCTCTTCTTCTTCCTCATCTCTAAGTCCCTAACCCTAATATCTCTAACTTCCAACTAGAATATACTTACCTTTGACTATAGAAAGAAAAATAGTACTACAACACTATAAGAAGACTGTAGATCCATCTTATACACTTCCCTCTTCCAGCCATGTCGATGCCGGAAGATTCATCATATTTGATGCCAGGCAGAGATGATGTCTCAGAAAAATCTGAAGGCAGAAGATTCCACTACTATGATGACTGTAGATGGTGGTGGCAATGACTGCTGCTGCAACCATTCTGGCAGTAGTGGCATTCTCCCCATTTTTCTTCTAATTGTTCTATTCTAGCTCAGGTTTTTTTTTTTCTTTTTCCCATTTCCCCTTTTTTATTCCTGTCCCCCCAATGATGAGGACATCATTCCAGGATTTAGGACTTATCAGAGTAGATGCAAACATATGCAACGACATGTCACTTTGTTATGGCTAGATGACCAGCATTATGTGTAGTTATTTTATTATTTTGTTATACTTTTATTTGGGGCCAGACTATCTTATTTTTTTGTCGTGTTTTGTTGTTATTATGTTGTAGTTATATGGGTAGTTGTTGTAGGAAATAATTGTTTAGAGGTTTAATATGTAGTTATGTGGGTAGTTATTTTAGGAAACAACTTTTTTTGTTCCCCCTGTTGTGTAATGTTAGAAGACCCTTTGAACTCATGACAGGAAGACAATCAATGGATGAATGAAGAATGTTGAAACTAGGAGATTTCTCCCATTCTCTGCAGTATGAGTGATTCCTGCAATTTTTAGAGTGAAGCCAAGAAACCTCTCTCTTTCCTAACTCTTCCCTCTTATGCTACCACCCTCTTCCTCTCCCCTATTCCTTTCTACCAGTCCCAATTTTCCCACTTTTATCTTTTATTATAGCCTCTCAAACACAATGGGGATTCATCAATTAACAGCAAGGGGGCAGTGGGACAACAAAGGAAGAGTTGTATTAGGTTTCCTAAACTTGTCCTGCATCACCCAATTTCCTCCCCTTTTTTACTCTTTCTTTTACTTTCTATTCCCCTCCCCCCTTATTTTCAGTCTGCGCTCCTTGAACAATATGGAAAGTAGTCAAGAGCCACCTTGTTGTCTAGGCTCTGCCTAGGAGACTGACAACTATGCCAAAGACTGTTTCCTATGGCAACACACTGAAGGAGATGAACTTAAATGGAGAAGTCAAGGGTGAACAAGCCTTAAAAAATACAAGAAAACAAAAAATCACGCATGAAAGCACATATATAATAGACAGATGCCAAACATGTTCAAAATAAGGAAAACATTATTAAGTAACTTTATTTTTATTTTTTTTATTTTTATTTTTTATTTTATTTTATTTTATTTTTGTTGAGGGTGAATAAAATAGTTAATTACCAAAGAAAAGAAGAAAAAATACAAAACCCCAAAGGCACAAGAAAAGGTAAAAGAAAATTACACAAAGCCAACACCCTTAAGAGGGGGCTTGGAGACAGGAAAGAGGGAGGCCCCAGGAGACAACAATCCTTGATAAGTGTTTTAGTTAGGAATTAGGATGGATTAGGATTCTATAAGTCCAGTTCTGTTTCGAGTCATTATCTTCATTGTTTTAGTTTCCTAGTCAGTTTATGTTCCATTATTAGTTAAGGATTGGGTTAGGCCTTTCTTTCTTTTTTAGTGTCTGATTTTATTTTTGAGTCTTCCATATAAGTTTGTAAGGGGCTACAGCCTTGTGCACGAATTTTGATTAATGAGATTTTGGCTTAAGCCTTCTCTTTATTCTGTGAGATTCAGTGAATGGTGGAAAATCCTTTGGAACAGTGAGATTCTGGTCCAGGTTATTGGTGGGAAGCCATTGGTTACTTTATCCTCTCTCTATTCTCTGTTTTCCCTTCTTTAGGTTTTTTTTTTCCTTAACAAAGGAAAATTCATTGAGAGAAAGCATCCAAGGTAAAACACCTTGATGCAACAACCAAAGGGTTTACAATAAAAGGAGGGGGCCGAAGCCACCACACTCGAGAGAGCCAAAATCTGGATGAAATCAGCAAGGACATTATTTTTCCTGCGTGTGAAAAAGAAAAAACAAGAAGAAAAAGAAGAGCATATGTGCAAAACATTGTCTACAAGATCTAGAGATACCCAATCTAAAGAAGCAATAGTTCCATTAAGAGCTGCGATCACATTGTGGCAGTCCGAAAAGAAGGTGATCTGTTGAAGCCGAAGTGCCTGTGCTAGTAGAGCCCCATCACGAATAGCTTCGAGTTCTGTTGCAGCAGCAGAGAAACCAATACCTGACTTGCATTTTGCTGCAAAAAAAGAATCGCTAGGTCCCAAATAATTACCCCCCTCCCGCTCGAGAAAGATGACTCACACCAAGCACCATCTGTGAAGATGGAGAAGTGGTTTGGGAGCCTTGAGTTTGAAATAGAGATTGGAAGGGGGGCCTGGATTTCTTGCTGGTCACATTGGATTGCAGCAGCCATAGCCTCAGAAACTGTGTGGTTAAATGCTGAGATTGTGTTAGTGATGCACGGTTGTTGAAGATCAAAAGAAGCTCTATTCCTAGATTTCCAGATTTGCCATGCAAGGGAGGTCCAAAGTAGATCAAAATGGGCATGGTCCTCCACATTCTTATGTTTTGAGTGAATAAAGACCAGCCAATCTCTCATGTTGTTGCCTTGGAATTCAGAGACATTGAGGCGTAAAGGGCAGGCTAGCCAGCAAGCTGCAGCGTGGGGGCATCGCATGAGAGCATGACAAATGGACTCCTCTTCTTCTCCGCAAACTGGGCAAATGGGGCTGATTGCAACCTTCTGATCAAACAAAACCTTGTTCACCGCTATAGCATTGTGTCCGCACTGCCATAGAGACACGAAGCTTTGGGGAAATCTTCATTTTCCAAATAGTTGACCAGAAACGATCCGGGCTGGAAGAAGATGCCATGGATGTGAGAGCGCTGTCATGAGCTAGGCTGGCATAATACGCTGATCTAACTGAGAAGATAACATTTAAAGAAAGGGCCCAAAACCATGAATCTTCTTTAGTTTCAGAGAGGATGGGGAGCCTTAGAATGGCAAGCACTTCAACGGGGGAGAATGACTCCCTAAGAGTATTATGATTCCAAGTGCCATGACACCAATCAATTAAGTGATGAACTAGAGGTGATGCAAGTTGTCTCGAAGAGCTAGTAATTTTTCCATTGGGAAGGAAGGGGACCTAGGGATCCGAGATGATATTTGTGGTACGGTTGTTGCCAATTCTGCAACGTAGAACTTTGAGCAATAGATCTCTACCATGTAGAATACTCTTCCAGCTCCAAGAACATCGAGTAGTAGGTTGTGCCTCAAGGAAGCCACTTGAAGGGAAATATTTTGCTTTGAATATTTGAACCCATAGACTCTGAGGCTGAGTGAGAATTCTCCAGCTTTGTTGAGCTAAGAGGGTTTGGTTGAAATTGGAAAATCTCCTAAAGCCCATACCCCCATTTTTCTTGCCGATGCATACTTTTGACCATTTAACCTAAGACATCCCTTGTCCATTGGAGTTGTTCCACCAGAAACGATGAATAAGGCTATTAAGCTTCTTACAAAGATCACTTGGCATCAAGAAAGTTGACATGGCATATGCTTAGTTACTTGATACCACTGATTTGATCATGATCTCCTTCCCCGCTCTTGAAAGTAATTTATCTCGCCATCCGGAAATTTTGGATTCTACTCTATCGGTAATGTAGGAGAATACTTGTTTCTTAGATCTACCAAATGAAGAAGGAAGACCCAAGTAGATGCCGTGGGATCTGACTTCTTTTAGAGATAATGTTGAGGAGATCCGCCTGCACATGTGTTGTGGGGTCCTTGGACTAAAAACCATGCTTGACTTTCCCAAATTTAGCTACTATCCAAATTCTTGGGCATAATCATGGAATACTTTGAGAATAGTGTTGCAGTCTTTAAGGTCAGCCCTTGAGAAAACCATGCAATCATCAGCGAACATTAAATGATGGACCAAAGGGCCACCCCTACTTAACCGAATTCCAAAAAGGAGTCTGGAGTTAATATCCTTGCGGAGATGTCTAGACAGCGATTCTTGGCACAGTATAAATAAGTATGGGTTGAGTGGGCAGCCTAGTCACAGACCTCGTTTGGGGGTAACTTGGCCGATGATGTTCCCGTTCACCTTTATGTGGTATTCCACTGTGGATACGCATTGCATAATCCATTGAATCCATTGTCCTGCAAACAAGGATTAAAGTATCGGTATCGATCACCGTATTGGTCAACCAAAATTAAGATACGTATCGGAGGGTATTGTATCGTGTCGGAGATACGCTAAGATACGCTAAAAATGCGCATATAAATGGATATAAAACACCTTTTTAAACACTTTTGCATAAAAATTTATTAAAAAAAACTATTGATAACATATATTATACATAAACACTAAATTGAGGGTATCGCACTAAGAATTCAAGGTTTGTAGTTGTCCCATAAATGTAAAATCCTTGTTCCCAACCTTGATTTCCACTTTAGTTAGAAAGAAATATGGTTGGCAGTAACTTTGGAACAAAAACCCCTCAAAAAATCGTGTTTTCTGAAAAAATACGCATCTTGGCCATTACATGACAGTAGCGTACTGTATCGTTACATACCGATACTCATCGATACGTATCGATACTCATCGATATGTACTAATCGATACATACCGATACTCACTGATACTCATCGATACGTACCGATCGATACATTCAAATACTCACCGATCTTACCGATACATATCGAAACGTATATTTCACCTCGATTTTATATTTTCCATAGAGTATCAGTACGTATCGATAGTGTATTGATGCATATCGATATGTATCATAGGATATATATTGATACGAAAGGATTTTAAAAATTTCATGTTTTGTATCAGTGTGTATCGTATCAGTCGACTAAATTTAAGATACGTATTGGAGGGTATCGTATCGATATCAGAGATACTTTAAACCATGCCTGCAAAACCCTTTTTTAGTAGAATATTTTCAAGAAAATGCCATTCTATTCTATCGTAGGCTTTATTGATATCCAACTTTATAGCCATGAAACCCTTTTTGTTTTTTGAGCATTTTAAAAAATCAAGGGTTTCATGGGCAATATAAATATTGTTGGAAATAGACCTCCCAGGGACAAAGGCCCTTTGGGTCTCACTAATAAAGGAGTCCATGAGGGGTTTAAGCCTATTGGTCAAACATTTGGCAATAATCTTGTAGATTACTGAGCAAAGGCTAATAGGTCGTAGGTGACCCATCTCGGTAGGATTTTTCCTTTTGGGGATAAGAGTCAAGCAAGTCTTATTAAAGGCTCTAAGCATATAACCATTAGAGAAAAAATGTTGGACAACTTTGGTCACATCTTCACCAGCCACATCCCAATGAATGTGATAAAATCTGCTTGGCAGCCCATCTAAACCGGGAGCTTTGTACCCCTTAATTTGGAAAACAGCAAGTTTGATTTCATCAGAAGAGAAAGGGGAACAAAGCTGTTGGTTTATATTGTTGGTAACAACAGTCGGAATTGAAGAAATGAACTCTGAATTATGCACACCATGATAAGAAGAAAACAGAGTGGAGAAATATGACCGTATATGCTCGTTCAGATCTGGTTCCTCAGTAATCCATTGTCCATATGTATTTCGGAGCCTTGAAATGTGATTAATGTGACGTCTTCGAGCTGTTGCGGTGTGGAAGAAGGCTATGTTGCGGTCTCCTTCCCGAAGCCAAAGCACCCTTGAACACTGGGCCCAATATGCCCCTTTAGGTAAATGTCATTGCATTCGTGTCTATTCAAGCTTCTTGTTTACTATTTAAACCATAGTTTGGGTAGGTTTATTATTTATCTATTTGCTGCATACATACTGTTCTTGCTGAGAACCAAATCACAGCATCTCAATTTGGGCTTGCAAATACACTGTTTTGGACTCCTTTTCATCACAAACAAGATTCACCTTTAAGGAGCATTTACCCATCAGATCTCCAATATTCAAGGGGCCCCCTAATGGAGGCCTTTGACCAAGACTTGACTCAGATCAGGCTTGCTGATCTTGAGTAATTTTAAATCTCCTCATTCTACCCTTTTAATTTCCCAGATTTGATTCTTGTTTAATTAGTTTTAATCTGACCCTTAGATCACCATCATATTTTGGGAACTTGTTCCTCTACTGGTTTACTACAATCCACCATAATCCAATGTTCATCCGAGTCTTCTGATTGAAAGTAATTAGGGATTTGCATATTCTGATTTAATTTTCCAGATTTCACTATTTCTCTAATTGGGTTAAATCTGGCCGTTGAATCATCGCAGTCTTTTGAGAGCTTGTTAACCTAACATCGACCTACCTTTGTCTATAATCTGAACTCTATCTGATAAGGTTGACTTTTGACCTTATTGTTGACCTATTATTGTTAGAGGAGGTGTGCAACATGAACCTAGGGTTCATCCCACCTACCCCCATCAATCCGAGAGAATATTCAGGATTTAAAGAGTAATTAGCAATTAAAACACCCAAGAAGGATGATTTACATGTTCAACTTAGCCATTTGATAGGCTAGTAAAAGTCCATAGGATTTCTTTTTATTTATCACTTTTTTTATAGCAACTTCTGAACCCACATTTTCAAAAAATGTTTATCATAACTATAATACAGTGAGTAAAAATAAAGCAATTACCCTCTCTACTACAACATAACTGATGTGCCAGTACCCAATACACACCTCCAGACTCAGGCTTGAGTTGGTACATCCACCAATTTCAGACAGCAAACAGAGAAAATAGAACAGAAGATTAGTGCCAGGTTGAAAATTTTCTTCTGCGGGAAATTCTCTGATGTAGCCACACATCAGGATCGCATCCAATTCCAATCAGACCATCCCAAGGCCTTGAGAAGATCAGCCCGGATAGAGGCAAGGAGAAGTAGAGCTGCATCCAACCCAACCCAGCCCAGCTGTGCATGCCCCTATTTGGAAAGGCAGCCCATCACCAACCGATAAAGCCTTGCTGTGCACCCCCACTTGGAAAGGCAAATCACTACAGCCCAAATCCACACTTTCCATTCAGATCATGATCTCACCAAAGTCAGAAACGTTGGACAGCAGCAGCTTTGCTTTCCTATTATTCCATAGCTAAATTAGTAGCTTTCCATTATTCTCTTTAGTTTATTTAGTAGGTTCCTAGTATTCTCTAAATTAAACTAGTAGCTTCCTAATCCCATTGATCCATATGGATCCAATTTGATTCCCTTGTTTTTGAATTTCATCTATTAATGTAACACATCTATGGCATTAGGAGGCAGAATCATTGAGCTAAATAAAGCTGCTCCCTAGAGCATTAGAACTCCACAGGAGTCTCTTCTTTGCAAGTTGCATCTCTTTCTTGTTCGATTGATCAACTCTTTGTCATGGAGGCAACGTAATTTTGACTCTCCCAATCCCAAGTTACAGTTAAGGCTGCATTATTCTCAAAGTTGCCATTTTCTTTCCCTTAGCTCATTTGATTGCCTCTCCTATATTCCATGACATGATTAGCTCCAGGGATAAGATCAAAGTAAAACCATCTGCATTGCACATGAAAGCCCTAATGATGGAAAGGATGATTAAAAAGAACTAGACTATATTCTCTGTTCTTGCTCCCCCCAAAGGTGGTAGAATAACATAGACCTGTGATGAGGTGGCTCATCCACTGTAACCAACATCACTAGCCGGCTTGCCTTGCATCCGTCTCGCCATTCCACCTTTCTAAATATCAAGAGGTGTTTCCACGAGGAAACAGTGCATGCTTGATGGTTTCTTATAGTCAATTTGTTCATCGATTTAATGTGAGATGTGGAAATGCAAAATTGTCATGGAGAAGAGGCACAAGTTTATGATCGATTAGATGTTCTTCAACATTTGACTTCTAAACATTCTCACCAGCAGTAAAAATTATCAAAAACCACAGGGTCTAATCCAAAGGGCATTTTAACCAAATGACTTTAATAATGAAGAGTATAATAGGCAGTATACAACAACTGAATAAATTACCATTATTGCAGATGTCAGTAATACAAAACTTTTTTTCCCATCTTGTCTCTTGCTTTTCCGGTTGACATGTGCTATAACACCAAAATATGGCGACTAAGAAATGGTTGTACTCAATATGATTTAAGGGAAAACATAGAACCAGAAGCATCATGGCTGGAGAAAGAACACCGAATAAGACTCACGGCAAACATATAATTAGAAACACTTTAAAGGATGAGTTAAAGTTTGCAGATGGAGAAAGTTTTCAGGTCATTTTGTAGGGAGCATATTTTTAGAATGTAGTCACACAGTAGTGCAATATTCCAGAGTGGAACAAGCTTAATAGCTAATCGGAGAAGTATAAAATAAAAACATGAGCATATGGAGCAGGAATCTTCTATTTCTGAGTTCCGATAAACACATTTAATAAAGGATAAAAGGAGAATACAATCAAAAGAAGGGACGATATGAGAAGGAAGAAGTTGAAAAATTAAGAGGGCTCTTTTACCAAAATTTCACATCAAATCTACAAGGAAATACCAGTCCATAACAAGAAACAAACAACAACCAAGATAACTCACAAGATTCTTTTCAAATTGGTACAAGCTGTGGAGTGTGGAACCAGAATATCAAATTCCACCTTCACTAGAATTGCAAAAAAAATTATACATTCACATAAATAATCGACGGACAGAATTCAGTGTTCATCAGTTTGATGATATATGAAGTACTTACAATTGTATACTGAACCAAGGTCATCAATTTCTTCATCACCGCTTGTGCTTCTTCTGTCAATTTCCTATTTCGTGATGGAATTTCTGAAGCCCGCCTGATCATAACATGAATCACAAGAGAAAAGTATGAATAATGTGTACGAAACGCATTAAGACAAAAAACTGAAGCATGCAAGAAACTATTTAGGTTACCTCTCAAAGTAACAGTCCAGATTGGGCCACCGAGGACCTTTACATCGGTTTCCAAAACGAACAACTTCCCCTGAAAAAACTTTCAATTCTTCCCTGTAAACATGATATAAATCAACAATAAGAACCATTCAGTTTTGAAGGTAAGCAACATAACACAGAAAAACGTCAACATCAAAACAAACTAGCAATATTCCATTAACCACCTTTTGTCAGCAGCAGCAATCCTTAGGAGTTCATCCATATCTGTCGATACTAAATTTTGAACACCTTCCGAAGGAAGTACCACTTCTTTCAAATGTCTTATGTTTTCCTTCGAAAGTGATTGCATAAGATTGGCACCCCTAAAAATTGTGATTGCAACCTCAAAAGCCAAAATTGAGATTTTATTGCCTTCACTTGCCATCCCCAAGACAAATCCACTGCTTAGCTTCAAATTAGTCATGGCACTTCCAAGTGTATCCAAAATTGAGCTTACTTCAGAAATCTGATTACACCACAGCAAATTATTAAAATTTAACAATATATGCTCAACAAGATTTCAACAAGGAAGTCCAAATCAACCAATCACAAGGTGTATTTCCCATTCTCTCAAAGATAGAAGGCTCTATATTATGAACAGCATCAACCACTTCAAATTATATCTGAAACACCCATGCTAGATTTTGAATCAACAATGCAGAAACATTTAAAAGCACTAGAAAGGTCTACCAACCCTTCCCATGGCTTGCAGATAAATGATGCATCATGAAACCAAATGAAATAGAAGGCTCTATATTATGAGCAGCATGGACCACTTCAAATTATATCTGACACATCCATGCTAGATTTTGAATCAACAATGCAGAAACATTCAGAAGCACCAGAAAGGCCTACCAACCCTTCCCATGGTTTTGCAGATAAACCATGCATCCTGAAACCAAATGAAATAGAAATGTCTTCGTACAAAAGAGAAGGCGCAGGAATAAGATGCAAACTTGTTTAATGTGATGTGATAACCCTGTATTCACTACATGGGACATACACATCATTAAGCAGCATGCTTACCCCAATTCCTATTGCTTCAGTTATGAAGAGCTTACAGGTAGAATAAAATGAATACTTCTTTAATAACAAAAGATTGTAGAAACGCAACCCTAAAACGATGCAGAAGATAACAGAAAAAACAAAACAAACAATGCACACAGATTTTACGAGGTTCGGCAAGGTTGCCTACGTCCCCGGTGAGATGAGATCCTGCTTCACTATCAATGGAGAATAGGGTTACAGCGCTCGTCCTCACACCTCTCAGTATTGCTTGCATTACAGAGAAAGAAACCCTCGCTACAAATATATAGCGAAAAAACCCTAATCCGGATTAAACTACAATTTCCACCCTAATCCGGATTAAACTACAATTGCCCTCAAATAAAAAATTCGAGCGGGGGAGCTGCGCCCCCCTACACCCCCTGCTATGCAGGGGGGCCTCCTGCCCCCCTTGCAACCCCCACGGCCCGCTAACCGGCTAATAGAACCGCCGTCCTGGCTGTCTAGGTGCTGCACCAGTACTCCCTGGATTAAACTGCGACGGAATACAAGACATCATACACCAATAATCTCCACCTTGGCTTGAATTCTGTCGAGCCTCCTGTAAAGATAACTTGTAGACATCTTCATCATTGTACCTCATTAGAGGCACAAGCCCGCACATGTTTGGTGCGTCCCTCATCTTCAACAATGAATAATATTAATCAAGTCCAAACAGGACTCGAACTTCTCTGTAATAACTGGCTTTGTAAGCATATCTGCAGGATTGAGATCTGTATGAATTTTTCTCAAGTGAATACTGCCTTCTGACACAAGCTCCCTGATCTTGTGAAATCTCACATCAATATGCTTTGTCCTTGCATGAAACACCTGATTCTTTGCAAGATGTATGGCACTCTGACTGTCACAGTGTAACACTGTACCTCCTTGCTCCAACCCCAACTCACGAACTAGTCCAGCCAACCAGACTCCTTCCTTGGCAGCCTCAACTGCTGCCATGTACTCTGCCTCTGTAGTGGACAATGCAATTGTAGACTGAAGCATCGCCCTCCATGATATAGGTCCACCAGCCAATGTAAACACATACCCTGTAGTAGACCTCCTCTTATCTAAATCACCAGCATAGTCAGAATCAACATAACCTGCCAATTCTGTAGAACTTCCCTTGCCACTGAACATAACACCTATATCTTTAGTCTTGCTCAAATATCTGAAGATCCACTTAATTGCATTCCAATGCTCCTTCCCTGGATTACTCATGTATCTGCTAACAACACTGACTGCATGAGACAAATCCGGCCTGCTACAAACCATAGCATACATGAGACTCCCAACTGCGCTAGCATAAGGGACTTGAGACATCTGCTCCACCTCCTCATGTGTTGTAGGGCATTCCCTTTCAGATAACTTGAAGTGGCCAGCTAACGGAGTGCTAACCGGCTTGGCCTTTTCCATATTGAAACGCTCTAGCACCTTTTCAATATACCTCTTCTGAGTTACCCAAAGTTTACCTGCATTTCTATCTCTAAGGATTTCCATGCCAAGGATCTTCTTAGCGGCACCAAGATCCTTCATCTCAAATTCAGCACTCAACAAAGACTTCAAAGAGACTATATCATGTTTGTTCTTTGCAGCAATGAGCATGTCATCAACATAAAGCATCAACAAAATAATAGAATTATCACTTGATACTTTATAATAAACACAACTATCATACTCACTTCTTGTATAGCCAATCTTCATCATGTGGGAATCAAAGCGCTTGTACCACTGCCTAGGAGATTGCTTAAGGCCATAAAGCGACCTCTTAAGCAGACAAACATGACCTTCCTTTCCCTGTACCTTGAAACCTTCAGGTTGCTCCATGTAAATCTGTTCCTCCAAATCACCATGAAGAAATGCAGTTTTCACATCAAGTTGTTCAAGCTCTAAATCATACATGGCCACCAAAGCCAGTAGTACCCTGATCGAAGTGTGTTTCACCACCGGAGTGAATATTTCATTGTAGTCTATCCCCTCCATCTGTGCATAACCCTTGGCTACAAGTCTGGCCTTATACCTTTCACTCTCCTTCTCAGATGCTGCCTCTTTCTTACGAAAGACCCATTTACACCCAATGATTTTTCTTCCCTTGGGCTTTTCTACAATCTCCCAAGTCTTGTTCTTCTGTAGAGATTTTATTTCCTCCATCATAGCTATCATCCATTTATCATGCTGTGTATCACTCAAAGCATCATGGTAGGAAGATGGATCACCTGTACCTACAGTGAGGGCATAGGCAACCATGTCCTCAAACCCGTATCTCATAGGTGCTTTGTGAGTACGCTTCCCTTTACCCTTTGCCAAAGTATAGGGAACTTCTACTGCTTGCTGTTGTCCTGCTAAGTCACTTGATGACTCATTCTCTCTTGTTGTTTCTAACTCACCTAACTCCACCTGCACAGTAGAACCTTCTTTATTTTCATCAACTGCTTGTGAATTGTAATTTGATTTCACTATATGAGACTCATCAAACACAACATCTCTGCCAACCACAACTTTCTGTGAACTTGGATCCCACAACTTGAATCCCTTTACACCTTTCTTAAAACCAAGAAAGATACATTGCTTAGACTTTGAGTCTAACTTGGAATGTTGCTCACTCTCAACGTGCGCATAGGTTGGACAACCAAATATTTTTAGAATAGAATAATCTACTGATTTTCCTGTCCATACCTCTTCAGGAATTTCACAATCAATCGCCTTTGATGAAGACCTATTGATGAGGAAACATGCCATGTTCACTGCTTCTGCCCAAAATCTCTTGCTCAACCCTGCATTCAGCCTCATACTCCGAGCTCTTTCTAGAAGTGTTCTGTTCATCCTTTCAGCTACACCATTTTGCTGTGGTGTCTTTGGAACCGTGAAGTGACGTGTAATCCCTTCAGCTTTGCACAATTCTAGAAACGGCTTGTATGTGTACTCTCCTCCATTATCTGTTCTCAAGTATTTCATTTTCTTTCCTGTCTTCCTTTCTACCTCCGCCTTCCATTCCTTAAATTTAGTGAACACCTCATTTTTATGCTTCATGAAGTAGATCCAAACTTTCCTTGAGTAATCATCAACAAAGGTCACGAAGTATTCTGCCCAACCTTTAGATTTTGTTGTTGAAGGACCCCATACATCGCTGTGTACATAATCAAGCACCCCTTTACTCTTATGTTTTGCAGTTTTGAAGCTAACCTTGCACTGTTTTCAACATTTTCCTTTTATGAAGCTCCATCAATCCTCTTTCTCCCATATGCCCTAACCGCATATGCCACAGATAAGTATCATCTGTATCAAATACTGCATCTGTAGTCACAGATGCTCCACCTATAACTGTGCTCCCTATGAGTCTATATAGGTTTCCTGCTAACTGTCCCTTCATGACAACCATTAATAACTTTGAGAACTCCACCTTCTACTATGTACTTGCAGCCATTTGAGTCAATTGCCCCCAAAGATATTAAGTTTTTCCTTAATTCTGGTACATGTCTCACATCTGCTAAGGTTCTTACTCTCACATCAAACATCTTGATTTTGATAGTGCCTATCCCAATGGTCTTGCATACGGCATCATTCCCCATTAGGACAGACCCACCATTTTATGGTTGATATGTATCAAACCAATCCTTATGTGGACACATGTGATATGAACATTTAGAATCTAAAATCCAAGAATCATAAGGTTGATTCTTACCTGATGATATAGAGAGTACATCTCCATCTGAACTGTTAGCCACGCTAGCTTCCTCAGATGCCTTATCTACACCTTTCTTCTTTAAGTCCGCCTTCCTCTTCAAGCACTCTCTCTTCAGATGACCTTCCTTCTTGCAATAGTAACAAGAGACCTTTGTCTTTGCCCCTTTTGATTTCGATTGACTCTTCCCAGATCCCTTCTGATTTGATCTCCCTCTTTCCTACTCCTTGTCACCACCGAAAAAACCTTCTCCTTGAGATTTCGTACTACTGGCCTTCTTCCTTGTATCATTGGACATGAGGGCAGCTGCAACTTCATCCATCTCAAGGGTCTCCTTGCCGTACAAGAGAGTCGTTACTAGGTGATCATATGATTCTGGGAGCGACGACAACAATAGTAACGCCTTGTCTTCGTCCTCGATCTTAACCTCTAGGTTTGCAAGTTTACTTACGATCTGATTTGACATGTTAAGATGCTCTAATAGATCCATACCTTCCTCCATCTGTAGAGAATACAATTGCTTCTTCACGAACAACTTGTTCGTTAAGGACTTCGTCATGTAGATGCTTTCAAGTTTCGCCCATAATTGCGGTGCAAATTCGATACCCACAACATATTGTAGGGCATCATCAGAAAGATTTAATCGAATAGCACTTACCGCCTTTTCCTCCATCTCTTCCCAATCTTCGTCAGTAATTTTTGCAAGTTTCTTCGACTTCCCCAACAACGTTTTCGCCAAACCCTGCTGTATCAGAAGATCCTTCATCCTTTGACGCCAGAGGGTGAAATTGTTCTTCCCATTAAACCTCTCGATGTCATATTTGGCATTCGATCCCTTCCCTGCCATCGTGATAGTAAACCCTAGAAAACTGAAACCTAGAGCTCTGATACTAATTTGTAGAAACGCAACCCTAAAACGATGCAGAAGATAACGGAAAAAACAAAACAAACAATGCACACAGATTTTACGAGGTTCGGCAAGGTTGCCTACGTCCCCGGTGAGATGAGATCCTACTTCACTATCAATGGAGAATAGGGTTACAGCGTTCGTCCTCACATCTCTCAGTATTGCTTGCATTATAGAGAAAGAAACCCTCGCTACAAATATATAGCGAAAAAACCCTAATCCGGATTAAACTACAATTTCCACCCTAATCCGGATTAAACTACAATTGCCCTCAAATAAAAAATTCGAGCGGGGGGGGCTACGCCACCCTACACCCCCTGCTATGCAGGGGTCCTCCTGCCCCCCTTGCAACCCCCACGGCCCGCTAACCGGCTAGCGGAACCGCCGTCCTGGCTGTCTAGGTGCTGCACCAGTACTCCCTGGATTAAACTGCGACGGAATACAAGACATCATACACCAACAAAGATTGCATCTTTCCATTACCCTCTGTGACTATGCATAACAGGATTGTAAAGATAGCGATTGATAATAATGGGCAGAGCCCTAGCTCAAGTTCTTCCAGCCCAAGTGAATTGATATAGAAGATAGTCCACCTGTAGTTTCTGTTGACATTACTATCTTTGGTAAATTCTCCCTTTTTTCAGGCAAAGAAGGTAGAGGATTTAACCATGGTTTGAGAACCAGACACTTCATCTTAAGTAAGCCCCACAACATCAACGTTATCCATAGTCAACTTAACCTGTGGAGAGATATTTCAGTATTTTACGAATCTTTGCCTTTGAAGAAGCTTAAAAGCACTTCCTTATCTTATCTACAGATTCAGAAGCTACTGATCATCACGCCCAAGGTAGTGGTCTCATGTAGCAGTCTGTTTCTAAAGTTTCTATCTTGGTAACATGGGTTTTGTGTTCTCTTTTTGACATCTTTCAGTACAGTGTAACTTATTTTAACATTAAATGGTGCCAAACTTAAAACAACTCAATGGTATTAGCTAATCTTTAGCGGTAGCATCTGAATCTCATTCTCATGACAGTAAGTATTTTGTCCAGAAAAGTTCAGATTGGATGGCCACAGTAGTAAAACAAACAGAGAAAAATCTAACTTAACCAAACAGGCTATACTTCTAGTAAATCTATTGAAGCTCATCGAAAATATAATAGCTAGCTTAAGCCTTAAAAAGAGAAGATAATAGGAAGAATGGTGTGAAATGATTTGTCTTGAACCTACCTTTGCAACTGCCACCTGCTTGGACTTGTTTGATCTAGTTTTGTGTGATAAACCCCAGGATAACCGTGGTATTCCATCAACTTTTATATCATTCAGATTGCTCTCAGAATGACGAGGACTGGAGGTTGGTTCCGGGAACGATAATTCTTGTAACTGCTTCTCCACGCCTTCCCGACTGGATGAGGGAATGAAATTATTATCCTCCTTCAACAACAAATCAGGGCACTGATAAACAGGAAGCTCACTGGGAGAAATATCTACAGTAGAACTCCTCGAGCAAATTCCTCCCATGGCGTCGATGACTACAAAAAAAAAAATAGCTCACTTCCTCGAGCTTCCCATACAAGAGAACAAACAAGATTAATAATACCAACTAAAATGGACAAAAAAAAAAAAAAAAAAGACCCGTAGCAGCTTGGACTGAGTGATTACCAGCAAATGAAAACCTAGGCTTCCTCCTGTCAAGCACAAAACTGAGCCACTACAGAATCTGGCTGTCTAATAATACCCGTCCAGTTCCACAAGTCCACCCGAATATTCATTCAAATCACAACCAAGAGAATATTCAGACTCCAGTCCATCAAAATTAAACTGTAAAATCACTACCAAACGAATATTCATTAAATCACAGTTTTTTTTTTTTTCTTTTTTTTCTTTTCTTTTTTTCAAAACAGAAACCCAGAGAATGTATGGGCTACAAGCCTAGAATCAAGAGAACCCAAAAAAATCCAATCAATTGAAACAAACAGAAAAGCAATAAAACTACAAAACCAGAAAAACCCAAATCATGATCAAGCCTGAGGACGCAAATGAACAAAACATTCAAAAATAATGATAATAATATTGAACTTTTGAGATCATTCTCTACCATCAAAGCACCCAACGAGAGAGAGAGACTCACCGGCAACAGAGAAAATGAAAGAAGGGTTGACCTACGAGAACCCAGAAGCTGACATATCTGCTCAGTCCTTTACGTATGATTGAATCCCACAAGAACAGATGCAAAGCAAAAGAAGGTTGGCTTAAAGAGGCAGGCAGGCAGGAGGAAGAGTGCTACAGGAGCAGAAAGTCCATCAAACAGTCCACACCCTACAAGTAACTCAATGAGATGGAGGTCTCCTTCCTTGCACTTCCCAGTTCCCATTCATTGAATTATGAGGATTTTTGTTTGAGAAAGTGGGGGGCTGTTTCTCTTCTCCCACGACGAAGGAGGTGAAGATACCTCCTTCGCCGTGGGACTTAATGGAGTAGGGTGTGCGGCGTGTGCCGTATTGATGAGAGGAATATTTCGGACCATCAGGTTGGAGGGAAACAATGACGTCAAAATAGGCGGTGAGCAGCCAACAGCTTGGGCGGATGCCCGAATCTATCTAGCCGTTGGATGTTCATTCCACCGCACCACTCAGAACATTTAAACTCGAAACGTTGACCGTGGCAACAGTTGGGGTGCATGACGGAACCTTTCTAACAATTGGATGTTCATTGTACCATATCATTCAAACTCGAAACGTTGACAATGGATTAAATGGGTGAGCAAAAAAAATTCCCCAATGGTTACAATCAAGTTTAAGATTTTGGTTCTAAGCCCAGTTATGAATTTTTTTGACCAATTTCGAGTTGGAACCTATCTATGCACAATTTCGGCTATATGTTTGATGAAGGATTTTGTTTTCAAATGATCAAATTAGTTCTCAAAACTTCTGAAAAATTCTATTTTTAAGACCTCTGGAATAATGAAATTTTTAGATTTTAAAAATTTACATTCCAAAAAGTAGTTTGACTTTCAAACCTTGTTTAGTAGTATATGTGGTACAGTNTTTTTTTTTTTTCTTTTTTTTTTCTTTTTTCTCTTTTCTTTTTTTCAAAGCAGAAACCCAGAGAATGTATGGGCTACAAGCCTAGAATCAAGAGAACCCAACAAAATCCAATCAATTGAAACAAACAGAAAAGCAATAAAACTACAAAACCAGAAAAACCCAAATCATGATCAAGCCTGAGGACGCAAATGAACAAAACATTCAAAAATAATGATAATAATATTGAACTTTTGAGATCATTCTCTACCATCAAAGCACCCAACCAGAGAGAGAGAGAGAGACTCACCGGCAACAGAGAAAATGCAAGAAGGGTTGACCTACGAGAACCCAGAAGCTGACATATCTGCTCAGTCCTTTATGATTGAATCCCACAAGAACAGATGCAAAGCAAAAGAAGGTTGGCTTAAAGAGGCAGGCAGGCAGGAGGAAGAGTGCTACAGGAGCAGAAAGTCCATCAAACAGTCCACACCCTACAAGTAACTCAATGAGATGGAGGTCTCCTTCCTTGCACTTCCCAGTTCCCATTCATTGAATTATGAGGATTTTTGTTTGAGAAAGTGGGTGGGCTGTTTCCCTTCTCCCACGACGAAGGAGGTGAAGATACCTCCTTCGCCGTGGGCCTTGATGGAGTAGGGTGTGCCGTATTGATGAGAGGAATATTTCGGACCATCAGGTTGGAGGGAAACAATGACGTCAAAATAGGCAGTGAGCAGCCAACAGCTTGGGCGGATGTCCGAATCTTTCTAGCCGTCGGATGTTCGTTCCACCACACCACTCAGAACATTTGAACTCGAAACGTTGACCGTGGCAACGGTTGCATGACGGAATCTTTCTATTGGAAGTTCATTGTACCTCATCACTCGCTGCATACCATTCAAACTCGAAACGTTGACAATGGACTAAATGGGTGAGCAAAAAAAATTCCCCAATGGTTACAATCCAGTTTAAGATTTTGGTTCTAAGCCCAATTATGAATTTTTTTGACCAATTTCGAGTTGGAACCTATCTATGCACAATTTCGGCTATATGTTTGATGAAGGATTTTGTTTTCAAATGATCAAATTAGTTCTCAAAACTTCTGAAAAATTCTATTTTTAAGTCCCCTGAAATAATGAAATTTTTAAATTTTAAAAATTTACATTCAAAAAAATAGTTTGACTTTCAAACCTTGTTTAGTAGTATATGTGGTACAGTGTTGTGTATATATTAATAAGCATTAGGAATTAACACATTTTCTCAAAAAAAAAACACACACACACACATGCATAAAAATTATAATCTATATCATGAATCATACATTATACATTATACATTATACATGTACAGTTCTTTATAAACCTTATAAGGGAGTGATTTGGCAAAGAAATCACAAAATTGATATTTTTTGAGACTTCTTATTGAAATTGATTAAACGAATGAAATGGGTCAAAAGTTTGATCCCGTTTCGTCCAAATTACATTTAATGTTGAAACAAAGTATTGTTTCAACCTAAATATTGACGAAACATAATTGAAAAAAAAAAAATATGTACAAGGCTCATGCTACTGTAGAGTATGGGAGGGACAAATGTACGCAATCTTATCCCATACATACATTTCTATGTATCACATACCATTTTGTTTCAACATCAATCAAAATATTTTGTGAGATTTTCTGGAATTTCAAATTATAAAATGGTCATTTGGTGATCTAAATACCTCAAATACTATATATGACTATTGATGGGAAAATTTACGAAAGTTATGCATGACATCTTATTTTACCAAAAAAAAAAAGAAGCTATGCATGGCATCTTAGGTCCATGTCCATGGCTATGTTTAGTTGCATATCAAATAAAGGGAAGGAAAGTGAAATCCAATCAATATTAAAGATGTAATCACTATTTCAGATGTTGGTTTTACAAACTACAAAGTATATCAAATTTTATTTTACTTTGCAATTTGTAGATACCTCATTATGTAATTTTTGTGGCACTCGTAATAGTGATGAACGAGCTGATTCAGAACTGTAGAAATGCTCGAATTTGTGGTTTGAGAGCTTCCCTATAATTTCAAATGCTTCACGAATCATTATGATAAAATGACCAAAATACACTCATTAGGTTTAACTAGATTAAAATACAGTGAATAAGTTTAAAATCCAGCCAAGGTTCCACATAAAATGGTTTTTGCATTGAACATTTTTATACTAAAAATGGTACTTCATTTGTCTATCGTTTAATAAAAGATTCTATTTTCGTCAATAACATGATTGGGTTGGGTTACAAATTGCACTAATATGGATTTTTGGAATAGTATGTGTGGAGCCATATTTAGGTGAGAGGGTGTAACAATAATTCTAATAATTCTAACAATTGCTACTAATTTAATTTCATTTTAATTTTCTTTATTTTTCTTGCAACCAAATGAGACCTAGTTGGTGTTTCTACTACCATTGGTGCCTAATGTGTGACTCTTGATTTATTTATTTATTTTTTAGACTAAGTTTTTCGAAGGTCATTCCCATTCACCGTGGCCCATCGTGACCAATATAGGGGGAGAGATTATAGTCACATCCGAGTCGTGCCATCGTTCGGCCATCGGCGAAGAAAAAGTGTCATTTTTTTTTTTTTTTTTATAACTTGAGTGGCCCGAGTCAATCTTGAATTTTCCAACAAATTTTGAAACCACGAACAAGCATATCCTTGGTATCGGCCGGGCTTAATACTGGCTTAAAATGTAGGACCGGGTTTGGGTTTAACTTCCCTCTCACTGAGCCGGGCCCATTGACAGCCCTGGTGCTCTGAGCCTGTGAGGCACTTCTTGGTTTCTGGCTGGGGATAACAGGTAATACTAACCCATCAGTCATCACACTACAACACACGGAGGCATGGCAGTTCCACTGTCGGGACCATGGCTGTCGAGCCCAAGCGTATCCTATGACACTCTTCACGGACGAAGAAAGCCTTTAGCTGTGGCTCTTGCATCAGCCCCTCCGTTATCCTCCACCACTATTCAGGTAAGACGCCAGTGTTGATAACAAGGCTTTTATCTGCTGTTTTTCTTCTTGCCTCTCTAGCCATTTTTGAAATAGAGCTCTTTTTCCTTGAACTTGTTTAGAATTCCGGGCTTAATTCCGTCTGGGTAGCTTTTATTTCCATTGAAAACGATGCTCTTGGTTCAGTTATGAATGCTTGAGTTCTGCTAGTTACCTTTCAGAATTACGGTTGGGTGGGTTCTCTTTAGTTTTTACAGACTATGTTATAAATCGGTTTGGTATGGAGTCTTAGATTCTTAGTTTGTCAATAATTTTTTGTTTAATTGCTCCCGATTGTGCCCCAAAAAATGGTTGGAAGGATTTGCAGGCCAGAAACTCAATTACATCATGATTGAGAACCTATAGGATAGCACAATTAAGTGGTTTCTTTACAAAAAAAAGTACTAGAATTAAACTAGCACTACACTGTGAATTAATCTTAGTAAATGAAAGCATCCCAACTTGAAGCAATTTAGGCATAACTCCCAACCAGCAAAAAAGCATGAAAATTTTGCTTTATCAAGTTTTATGAAAAATATAGTACAAAAGGAATTTTATATGGATTCCTACTTCAACTTAAACTCTAGAGTAGATATTTCCTGTCACAGATTGATGCCCTAACAGAATATATCTAACAACAACTACTTAGCGTAGTTGGTGAGCTGTGTGGTGTGCAAAAATCCCATGCTCACCAAGAGGTCTCGAGTTCGAGCCTCCTGGCTGTTACTAACTTCCCTCCCTACCTATAAAAAAAAAAAAAAGATGTAAAATTCAGACTCACCGATTTCAAAAGCTGAGCTAAAGATTATTTAAAACAAGATTTTGGTACAAAGTACCCAAGATAATAAAAAAATTGACTACATTAAACATGGCTACCAAAGCAGAAGAGAGAGAAATCCTTAGAACCTCCTCTGATTTGACTTCGTAATTTTTTTTTTAAGAAAAAATTTAATACTTTTAAACCTCGAAGATCAAGTGACCTAGCGCCCCCCCCCCTCCCCTTTAGGCACCAAAACTATTTGCAGCTCTTGAATATGATTTGGTGCAAGAAGTAAAGATGGATCTGTCTAGGACCTTCCTTAGGAATCTCCCGCCCTTGAAGTGTTTGGTCCGAATATATTGTACAGTCAAAGTTCTTGTAAAAGTTGGTACTTCAAAATGTTATTTGCATTTAATGAAGTAGAAATGATAATGCACATCAGCATACACAATATTTATGCTAATAATACCATCTGGGTCTGTGTGTATGCTTGCAGTTTCCCGTTTTCCTTTGGTCTTATGAATAAGACATATTCAGTGCAGTATTAAAGTTGAAAAAAGCATATCTTCAGGTGTTAAAATTTTTTGTTTCAAAAATTTTATAGTAAGTTCACAATCTGTCAAATAACCAGAAGTAAAGAAAAAAAAATATTGGCTTTCCTTTGAAATGAGAAGCATAATTTGCAAGGACAATATTGCAGATTGTGGGTGGAAAGGCTTCAAGGTTGTCTCATAAAGAAGGTGCAAGTTATAGTAAGATATTAGAATCCAGCAAAGGAGAAATTGATTGGGCTGACTTGGATACTGATCTTTATTACTGGACAAAGCCTTTGCGTCCTGTTCAGGTATAAATAAGTTGTCGTCTTGCAGAACAAATATTTTGAGTTCCAAGTGCCATATGAGATTCCGCTTCCATAAAGGAGATTTTAGAGCTTTCCCCTTGAGAAACCATAGAGTTCTGACGTCATGTTTTGGCAGTGGTATCCTGGTCATATTGCAAAAACAGAAAAGGAGCTTAAAGAACAACTGAAGTTAATGGATGTTGTGATAGAGGTGCGGGATGCAAGAATTCCTATTTCCACCAGTCATCCTCAGGTGTAGTTCTTTTTCTCTGTGGATGGTGGTCAACTATGAGTTAACTATTGAGAATTCTAGAATTGAAACAACATTTGTAATTTTAGTCAAAGTTTCACATTCCTCCTCCTGCAGATGGATTCCTGGATTGCCAATAGGAAAAGAATTGTTGTTCTGAATAGAGAAGACATGATATCCACTGCAGACAGAAATGCATGGGCCACTTATTTTGCAAGACAGGGAACAAAAGTTGCCTTCTCCAATGGGAAACTTGGAATGGTATCTAGATGTTACTCTCTCTCTCTCTCTCTCAGATTTCTGTAGTTTGACCTGCTGACTTTAAGAAAATATGCTAACTCTTGCATGCAAAATGCAGGGTACTATGAAGCTTGGAAGACTAGCAAAGTCATTAGCTGATGGTGTGAATGTCAAGCGTAGAGCCAAAGGACTGCTTCCTCGTCCAGTGAGTTTCAGAATTCATGACATGGACACTATTGTGATCCCTTTTCTTTTGCTTTTTAGCTGATCAAGAATTACAATAATGTGAAAGGTTTCTGCACTTCTACAAAGAGTAGTAGAAATGATTATCTTAAAAATAAAACTTCATCCTTGAAGATTTCGAATTTTGTGGTACTATGACAACTTGGATATTGTGCTTGCACTATTTTCTTATGGGTGGTACAAAGATATTTCAGGAACAAATGGTTAAGTTCTGTGGATCAGCACTCTAGTTAGTTTAAATTTTATAGGAATGTTTCCTTGGAAATGCATTTTATTTAAAATTCTGGAAGAAGTTTTAATGGTTTTTGTCTTTGTAAGAACTACATCATTTGTAGTTTCTTTGAGATCAAATCTTGTTATTCTTGGTCCTCTTACATGGATAGGAAGCTTTTAGTTTTTAGCTAGCCTGATGTTAATTATGAACTATACAACTTGTCAGTACCATAATGATGGGTTTTGTGTTAATTGTGGGACATATGGATGATGATTTTTCCCATCAAAATAGCAGTATAAATTGTTAAATTTGGTGTCAGGGAATTTTTATTACTCTGTTGTCTGAGAATGCTTTTACCATGAATAGGTGCGAGCTGGAATAGTTGGATATCCAAATGTAGGTAAATCATCTTTAATCAACCGTTTACTGAAGCGGAGAATGTGTCCAGCTGCCCCTAGGCCGGGTGTGACCAGAGTATTGAAGTAAGTGTCTTCTTTTGTCCTCCAAACAAATGTAGCAGATAGGGAATCTGAGCAAAATATGACTGACATCCCATTCTAGGATAGTGAATTCCACTTCAGAGCTAATCATGATTTTTATATTACCTGTGATATATGGAATAGAGATAAACAAGAAATATTGTTGGTTGCAAAGTTATTCTTCTACTGACTCAACTCCTCTTCCTGGAAAAGATGGGTTCGTTTTGGAAAAGATCTAGAGCTGCTGGACTCTCCTGGCATAATCCCAATGCGCATAAGTGACCAGGCAGCTGCAATAAAGCTTGCAATATGTGATGACATTGGGGAGAGATCATATGATGTTGTTGATGTGGCTGCAATTCTTGTTCAGATGCTGACAAAGCTTCCATCTGTAGGTATGCTTCTTTTCTTTTGAGCTTTTTTGTTTCCTTTTGATTTTTTTTCTTAATTTTTTTATTATTACTTTTTTTTTTTTAATTATTCTTTCTTGAAATTCCAATCAGCTTTAACTGTTTGAAAAATATTTTACTGGAAGGTTAGACAATTAATAGAGAAATTCCTCAGAATCAGCATAAAGGGGACAATGGTTATATTATTATTGTTGTTTTTGTTGTATCTATAATTAGTATTACTAGTTTACTACCTCCTATGGGAAGGAACTCTCAGAAGTCCAATTCAGTCTACCCACTCCTTGCTTGGCTTATTGGTCTGCCACCCCATTTTCTGTACTAGGCTTCCAGCCAAATGAACAGTCACCTGTAAAGCCAGCTACTTTTTGTTTCAACACAGGCGATAACCTCTGGAGGCCCTCTTTATTAGATGACATCTAAGCAATGATGGATGCCGACTCTCCTTCGTACATGATATTATGAAAACCCTCCCTCAATGCATACTCCATTGCTAGACAGTGTGAAAGAAGTTCTACTACCGTACTTGATCTAATAATACCATCCTGACCAGAATAACCCTCAACACAGTACCTGAACTTATCTAATAACACCACCCAGACCAGATCAGACGGGCCTGGGTTTCCCGAAGAAGACCCTTCAAAATTCAGTTTCACTATTCCTTTCAGAGGTGGGGACCATGCAACATGTCTTCTTTCCCTAGGAATGTAATGCCTGTCATGTTCTTCTTTCCCTTGTTTACGATGTTTTGCGGTGAGATGAGCATAATTTTGTTGTTTCAGACTGCAGTTTTTCTAAACAGATCTGCTTTAGTTTCTGAAGAATTAGGCTGAATTTCTCAGTGTGCTGTGTTAGACACTATACAAAAATGGACAGTGGATGGCACGTGGGACAACTAATGTAAGACTGAATCACAAGTGATCCAATCTCAGGTAGGATCTTCAATAGAATCAATAAAATCCAGGTTTAAAGAACAATTCAGAAAATACAAGGGGAAATTAGAGGAGGGGAAGTAGAAGAAGGAGATAAAGGACTATCTCAGTTCTGGGTCTCTCACTCACAGTATCTCACCGTTGCACGGTCACAGCTACGCAAGTCTTTCCGGCTTTTTCGTTCGATTTCTTTGCAATTGCCTCATTGTGTTGGATGAGTTGATTGTTTGATTTTAGGGACCCATCTTCCGGTAGTCGTGAATGAGCTTCCATTCATTATAGTTTCCGTTGGTGAAACTAACCCTCTGCATCTCATAGCTAGTTTGCTGAACAAACTCTTTTTTTCATACTCAAATAGTAGGCTGTTGTGTGCAGCCTCTTGCCTTTATTTATAATAAAACCGATTATAAGAAAATAATAACTCTCTGATGCTATTGGAGAGTTGCCAAAAAAAAGTTGCATTACAAAATAGAAACTCTATCAAAAGCAACTCCTTGCTGGCCAAGGAAAACAAAAATAGAAACCTAATAAAATTAGAAACTCCTACTTTCTAAAACTGAAAATAGAAACTTAAGAAATAGCAAGTAAACATAACAGTAAGTTATCTCTCCACCAAAGATCCACCATATCTCCACTACAAGGACCCACACAGGCAGTCCATGCAAAGAAAATGGTGAAAACACTGGGTGATTGTATTGATCCAGGCTTGGTTGTATACAAGTCCAAGGATTTAGCCTCGGCTGAAGATCTGTGCTCACGTGGTACTGTTCACGTGAACAGTACACTCGTGAACACTAAAAAAACTTTTTTCCTTCCTGAATTTGATTCTTGTCCTCTTCTTCAGGCTTTGGTTGGCATCAATCACTATGTAGAGAAAGAACACAAAAAGAAGAGATTCATAATTAGAAAGAGCACAGAAAGAAGAGATTCATAATTAATCTCTTGCGCCACTATTTCTCATCAGTAAGCCCATACAATACAATCAACAAGTATGCCATTGCAGAAAATATAGAATAGTTAACCAGCGAGGAATAAGAAGCCATTCATGCTTGATCTATTTTCTTCCTAAATTAAGAGGTATATTGACAATACGACTAATTATTCCACTTAAAATTAGGGGGGGGGGGGAGAAGAATACAAGGAGTGGTACAAGATGCTTAAATGACCACTTAAATGACTAAAAAGCAGTCTTTATGTTGCAAATGTTGATCTAGCTTTCTGGACAAGGAGTGGTCAGCCAAGGATTCGTTATGGGTCTAGGATACTAAAATGAGATGTTCTTCCTTTTACTCTTTCTCCCTTGCAGTCCCAGGAGTTTTTCCTCCTTTTGCTCCCTTGGGGGTTATAACTATTTTTTTTCCATCTAATAAAGTAAGTTATTCATCAAAAATAAAGGGATAACAAAAGATATCCTTCTGTTTCAACTACTCATGAGACTGACCTTCTGTTTCAACTTCTCATGAAACAACGTTTAAAATTTTTTTAATGGCCTGCTTATTTCATAGTCCAATTAAGATTCTATATGTTATGGAATTTCTCTCCTACTACAGCTACAGGCTGTATGCACCATTCTTACTTCTCAACCATGGAATCAAATATCACATCGCTCCATATCAGTAGAGATTTATCAGTATCGGGAGGCACCAATACGATACTGACCTGATATGATACGTAAAAATTAAAAAAAATATATAGTATCTTACCTGTATCGACAGATTCGATACACCTCCTTTAAACCTACAAACAGAAACCAAAAGTGATATACAAAACTGACAGCAACCAAAGGCCTTGGAAAATTGTTTTTCTTTTTTATTTGAGGGGTAACTCATCTAGCATAAAAAAGGCCCTAATTTCACCATGTCAACAATTTTTGGGGATTTAAATTGCTCAAGTCATATGTCGAAACTGGTTTGGGTGAAAAATAGGTAAACTTGCAGATCTCTCTCTCTCTCTCTCTATTTTTTGGTATACATCATTAGATTATGTAAAAAAGACTCAAATCAGTGCATCAAACTCGGTTAATTGCAAGGATTTGCGCATGTAATCTGTGATTTTTCTCTGAAACCAAGATGAGATTTTTTTTTTTTTTTTTGAAAAATGATTATATCATGATAGAAGGTTGTATTGAGAGAATGTCTCTCTAACACATATATTGCTTCACTAATATATTGCATGGAATTACATACACCTCCCTAGGGAGGTATAGAGGGAAAAATAAGAATTACAATATAACATAACTAGTTCCCAAACTATCCTTAGAACATAATCTCTAATAAAAAGGTAGTGATGTAGATCCCCATCATGGGCTGCAGTATCGCAGGAAGAAGAAGGCCCATACCAGCCAGCCCTTGGGCTGAGGTCGAGGCTGGCTGGGATCGAGGCCCAGTTGGTTCCCAATTTTTGGCCCCTATGCTGACCACATCAGTAGCCCATTGGACAGCATAGGAAACCCCCTTATTACAATATACGTGTTTCCAGAATTGAGCTTATAGAAGCCCCTCAATTAGCCCCATCGACCCAACCTTTTACAGAATTGAGCTTCTAGTTTTCAATGTGGAGTTGTGTGTTCGAGTTGTTACTTTTGTGCTTAGCGGGGTTGTCAATAATTCATTATCTCATTCCTCCTTTCATAAAAGTAGGTTGGGTAATGCATTGTCTGGGTGGTGGACGTGTAATGCATGTAGGATGGTTTGGCTTGACCGATCTATATGGTACGTCAGGTAGACACTCGGTACCTTATTATAGTTTGTCGTTATAAGCCTGTGGCTTGATTTGTAGTGGTGTGTCAGGTTGACAACCGACACTTATTATAATTAGCCATAACCCATCAATCTTTTTGCACTGAACCTGTCGCTCGTCCTTGCTTGGAATCTCCATGTAGCTGACCCATTAAGTTGGGATAATGTTTTGGATGTTGTTTTTTGTTGTTGTATTTCATAATAAGGGGTTTTATGCTTCAAAACTGTATTTTTCATGTATACTAAGCATTTCCATGTGTTTCTTGACCATTTCCATATATATCTTGTATCTCTATGATACGATATGGTACGTCTCTGACGAATACCAATACTTTGCTTCTTGTTCTCAACTTCATTCTCAATTGAAATTTCTTGTTTTTGCAGATCACTAGGTTTACCATGATAGGATTGATTCAAATTGGGTCTCTTGTCAAATTTTCACAGCTCCTAAAACACCTAGGTTCACTACAATAGGGGTGGTGTTCAACAAATTCTTGTTGCAAAAATTCCTAGGTTTACTTGAGTACAGGTGTACAATAGTTTCTTTAGGATCTTATCTTCATCTATGCACTTTGTGATTGTATTTCCATGTGGAAGGGAGATCATACAATGCGCTGATATTGTTATTGCCAAGGTTGACACTGCAGAATTTGTCTGACCTTTTAACTAAAAGTTTAGCTCCTAATGTATCTGATAAACATGTTGAGAACATGGGTATTAAATTAATAGGACGTTGGCTTTGATGTACAAGTGGGAGATTGTTGGATATGTATACCGTTAAACTGTTTGCGACTAAGGATTGAACTAGGCAATCAATTTACATGGTTTTCACGAAGTATATTTTCATGTGAATGAGATTCCTGGAATATAAGAGTGAGTGCTCATATGCTATGTATATTGAACCAGATCATTATGGGACTCTTGTATGGTAGACGATTTGTTGTATATTTTTCACAAGACTCTCATCATTGCTAGTTTCTACTCTGGTCTTCCAGCTTGAGATGTCCTCACCATTGCAGTTAGGCGTTATGCATTTTCTGTTTTGATATACTAAATATTTATGCCAATACTAGCTAACTACCGGTGCATTGAATTCACGTCGTTCACCTGTGAATGGGAGAGATTCTCAATAAGGAATTGACTTTCCGAACAAGGATAATATCAAGTGCGAATCCGTTGATTGTGATTGGATAAAATACCGAGCAGGGTGGCATTTTGTAAAAGCATTTACAAATTGATTTTAAATATTTGGAGAAAAGAACACTACCCAGTCATGCACTCCTGCGCCCAGACATAGGATGCTGAAATGACCATCTCCCCTGTTGGATGATTGGGCACACGCTCCCATTGGCCTCCGCACTGGCACAAGGGCCACACGACCATGTAGTGTTCTTTCTCCCAAAATCTTATTATTATTTTTTAAATAATTAGTGTGTGAGCTTGTGGTGCAACGGTTAAGTTGCAGTATTGCAACATGTTGGTCACAAGTTCAAAACTTGGAAACAGCTTCTCCTGCGAAGCAGGGGTAAGGCTGTGTGCATTTGCCCCTCCTGGACCCTGCAGTAGCGGAAGCCTCGTGCACTGGGTTATCTTTTTTATTCTTTATATAATTATTTTAAAAAAATGTTCTATCAAGTTTTATGTCCAATCCACGGTCAAGATTCCCTATTTAAGTGTGTTAGACAAATTAGGGTTTTTTACGGTGTTAAATATTCCACGCTTGTTAATCTCTCAAGTTATGTTGTTAAGTGGAGAGACCAAGAGGTAAATTATTTAGCCAATATGTGGGTTTTATATAACTGTCCGTTTAGGGTTGAGCGATTGGTAAGTAGTTCACTGATCATTTAAGTAGCAGTATCTTTTGGAAATTAAAAGGTGGATTGCAACAACCCTAGCTGGATCGCCTTGTAGGATCCCATCACTTGTATTGTGGATACCAGTCAGATTAGGGCTTCCCCCTCTTTATAATAAGGCGAAGGGGAGGAGAGAAATCACTCTCGTACGAATTCACAATTAAGAATTTTGAATTCTTTTCTCTTCTCCTCTCCAACCTAGGGGTTTGAACCCCAGCCTCCATTGGTGAAGAAGGGAGTTCTTGTAGCTGAGTGGAGACACCTGCATGAATGCTGAGAGCCTTCGGAGGTGTTGCGTTTGTGACATTACAGAGGTAATCCGAAACTCACTTTTGGTTTTTGGTGAATACCTTAATGCATGTGAGGAATCATTTGATCCACTTGCAAAGACCCACAAAAGTTTTAGATTATGTTTGAAACCTGTTTGCCTATTTTAATTGTACAACACTTCTGGGTTGTTTACCAGCCTTTACTCCCATCATTATTACCCTTTCTAGCAAAACATTTCTAGATCGACACAAAGTTTTGCCATACGGAAGGGTGATGTGGCAATTTTGACACATGGATATCTATGAAATGGTCTAAATTTGGGACTCAGATTCATTCATACGCCCTCATATGTACTTGAATATTACCTTGTATTTTCATCCATTCATTTCTTCTTAGAAAAATTTCTTTTATTCACTGGGTTTTCAAAGCTTTACTTTGCCACTTGGCCAACTCCCTGCCCATTGAATCTTGACATGTGAGCAGGGACCTTTGGGCCTACTTGTTCACAAAATTTTAGCTCCACTCAATGTGCCGTGTGCCAAATATCTGTGCTTGTCTAGAGAAATCCTGTAGACCCTGCTGGACTAGAAAAATTTCTGCCAGACATTTGATTATAAAGTTCTGAATATCTCAAAAACCTAGACTAGAAAAATTTCTCCCTACATTTGAATATCTGAAACTGTCTCTTGCACATGTTGATAACCATGAAATTCATACTCTTCAAATCCAAATGTAAGCACGAAACATTAGCTGTAAAACATGTAATGACAAGATCAGAGTGGAAGTTCTAGGATTTCCAAGCAACGTCAGAGCTTACTGGAAACATATTCAAGCTTCTTTGTATTAGTGATTAAGATTATTTTTTAAATCTCCATTTTCATGTTGTTTTTTTTTACTTTATTCATCATTTCACCTTCAGATTCCCTCTTCTTTTTATTCATTCTGCCTTGTGTTTGCTTTACATTGGGCTGTTAATTTATTCAGTAATTACTTTGAATTATTTTATCTAACCAGCAGCGTGGATATGGATCTCAGCATGGCACATAATTCTAATATCTTTATATAAATGCCATTTCTGACTTATTTCCAAAACTTGTTTATTTTATGCATATTATACTAAATGCTCACACTTCATTATGGTAGGCTCAGAAGTTCTCCACAACCGTTACAAGATTGATGTGGACAGTCACTGTGGTAAAACGTATGTTTATATTGCACGTAAATTTTCAACTCACATTCCCAAATGTCAATGCTGGACTGATTTGTTACACACTTTATGAATTGCAGATTTGTTCAGAAACTTGCACTTCCATTGTTCAATGGAGATGTTAATCAAGCAGCATTTCGTGTATTGTCCGACTTCCGAAAAGGGAAGTTTGGTTGGATTGCACTGGAGAGGCCACCTAAGGAGTGACTAAAGGGCCTCTTTTTTCCTTTGTTCCTGAGCTCTTTGCCCCACATCTAGGCTACTGATCATCCACCACCATGTGCGATTACATAACCAACAGAGAGGGCTGCATTTATCGCTGTTAATAATAATGTACCAAAGGAGTTCCACCTTATGCCCCATAGCTTTGACAGAAGCCTGTCTTTAGGCATTGCAGCCCAGAAACAGTAGTAGCCAACAAAAAGGTGAACCTGGAAGCTTCATTCTTGCTACTGCAACCATATTATGATATTCCCCAGGCATTTAATTTGGCAAGCCAGCTCATGGAACGAGCATATTGTAACTAGTCCATCACATTGCACTCTCTCTCTCTCACACACACACACCTGCACACTCATGTAGACACATGTACTCACAGCAGGTTTATCAAACAAATTTCACTACAGATGGAGAGGTGATTGTAGTGAAAATTTCCAACGTTCCATTACATTGGTATATACCATATACTACATGCTGATCTATGAACAAAGATGGCTTTCAGTTTGTCTTAATGGCTCTCCTTGTTGCTTGGTATTTTTCTATCTTAAATAAAGGGTTTTTTTTTGGTGTAATTTGGGAGAGAGAGAAAGAGAACTGGAACTGTAACTGTAACCAAGTTTGTCATCTTCTGAGAATCAAGTTCTTAGCATGGAGATTTCCCTGGTTTGTTGATTTATATCTCAATTCCACCTCTATCATCCTTTGGTGCATAAAAGAAAAGAACAACCCAGTGCACAAGGCTCCCGTTATTGGAGGTTTGGGAGGAGCAAATGTACGCAACTTTACCCCCTATTTCGTAAGTGTATGAGGAAGAATTTGCAAGGCATACTATCTTGGTGTGCTCTTGTAAAGACGGTATGGTTTCCAAGTCCCTGGACTTCATTGTCATAATTCTTGATTGACATGATAAAAGCTGTTGATTGAAAAAGGAGAAAAAATGTTACCCGGTCGTTTGCTCCTACAACCAGACAAAGAAATCCGAATTTCAACCCATATCCATATCCATTTGGGGGTATTTGTATCTAGACTAAAATCCAAATGATCAGAGAAGTAATTATCCGATTTGATTAAATAATCAATTAATGATTTTGAGGGTTCTTGACGTTTAGATAGGTTCTAGAGAATGAGGAAAAGGGTTGAGACAACTTAGAAAGATGGATTAAGAGTAAATTATATTAATTGTTTGGATTTTACAAGGCAAACAATAAAATAGATAGTTGAAAATCCGAATTCAATATGCATTTGTATCCGTTTAGGGGTATCTATATCTAGTCAGGAAATATCCAGATTTGATCACATCGAATCCGTTTACATCTCTACACCTCCCTGTTTGATGCTTAGAAGTGTACTCCCATTGGCCTCCACAATGGCATAGGGGCCACCTGACCAAGCAGCATTCTCTTCCATTGAAAAAATGGGTGCTAAGGGAAAGCGGCAACGTTTGCTTGCACGATATGGTACTCTCACAATATATGCCTGTGCATCAGCATATTACTATCATAGTTCGGCCAGAGCTAAGAACTTGCACCTGGAACGATTTATGCTCACTGAGAACATTTTAGGGGGCGTTTGGTTCGATTTATCCATCGGACCAGATCCCAGGGAATCAGTTTCCGGTTTAAATTAAACCGTTTGGTTCATTTTTGTGAAAAATCGGTTCGGAGTCATGGTGGCCAGTAGAATCAGGGTAACCAACTAAAAACCATGATTCATCCGGATTAACCTCAATAGGTTAATCCGGAATCGAGTCATGGTTCCGGAGGTTCGTATAAAAGCGATGGATTCAACTGGAGTTCATTTCCACATCATCCTGCGATTCTGCCGGTGAAGTCCGACCGAGGTTCAGCGACGGTGAAGCAACAGGTAAAGATTCTGCGATTCTTCTTCTTCTTCTTATTCCTCTTCTTCTTCTTCTTCTTCTTCTTCTTCTTCTTCTTCTTCCTCTGCTTCCTCTGCTTTCTCGTCTTCGTCTTCTTCTGCTCATCTTCTTCTTCTTCCTCTTCTTCTTCCTCTTCCTCTTCCTCTTCCTCTTTGTCTTCGTCTTCGTTTTCTTCTTCTTCTTCTTCTTCGTATTTTTCTTCTTTCTTCCTTCTCTTTTTCTTCTTCATTATTTGTGTCTAGGTTTCTAACATTTACCCTCTGGCCATGACAGCTCGCATCTGAGAAGAACACCTAAAACCGAGTTGATTGAAGGTGAGATTCCCCTCTTATTTGTATTTTTCTTTGTATTCTTGGGCTTCATTTGTGTTTTATTAGGATTATTGAAGTTCGGTTTCTATTTTTCAGGTTGTAACTTCATATCTAGGGTTTACCCTATTTCCAAATCAGACGATCGACTCCAAGGTTTGAAGAACTAGAATCGAAGCTTGATTTAAGGTTAGATTTCGACATTTATGTGATTTTTTTCTTCTTTGAAACCGTGTTCTTACTGTAATGTAAATACGGTTTCAGTTTTTCTTCTTCTTCATGTCTTCTTCTTCTTCTGAATGAATGAATGAATGAATATGAGACGGTTCCAAAATTATTCCACATGACACCAACATTTTCCTTACTGAATGAATAAAAAATGTTCTGCCATTCGATGCCCCCAACTTGAATTACAAACTACCCCTACTGAACCTCATCTCTGACAGAGCAACACATCACAGGATTGGAATTAAAAAAATAAAAAAGAAGAAGAAGAATAACTACTCTTAACTTTCCTTGTTCTGGTCTAAAAGAAGCATTTGCCATTAGAGAATTAAACATCATCCCATACAGGGAAAAAGCAGTTTCATGTTTTTCCTCTTTCCAAATTTGGTTTCTGATAATTTTACAAACACCAACAGGCATAAAACTGATACTGACACTCAAAATAATCCCTTTTGGATGGTAATATAAATAATTCGGAAACAAAAATATCAATCAGTGTTGTACCAAAAGAAGAAATATAAATACCTCTGAAACAGCCATGGAGTCAGAGTTCCAACCACTTTTGTCAGAATCCTCCAAATCAGTACCGATTAGATTACCTTCTTCATTCAGAACAGGCAATCCTCGTCCTGCATGTAGGAGATAAGTTGTTACTAGAATGAAACAGAATATGGAAATAACATGGATTGACATGCTATAATACTATAATGCAATGGGATTTTTGGCTCCATGAGGCTGCTCCTTTAAGTACTCAACTGCAAGATACTGCTTTTCTACAACTCCAATTCCTCTTGATTTATAATTGCAGTAGTGCCCAAATATAGGTGTAAAATAAAAGTCAATTTTACAGGAAAAGAAAACAAGGAAATAGAAGTAACCATTTAGCTAATCACAGACAACTGAAAACAGCTATTACCTAATGATCAAGTGAGAAATTCTGGAACCCCAAACTGGACAGGAGATTAACTCATAATGGAATGTTAAAAGTAGAAAATCAACCCAGAAAACTATTTAGGATATCAAAACTGATATGAAAAAAAATCAACACATAAAATTATTTAAGATATCAGAACTGGTTTGAAAAAACAAACTTAGAAATGAGTTCAGTCAATTTCTTATAAGTAATATGAATCCCATAAAATTATCTGCTCCTATTACTATGATTCTATTTGTTTATTTCTAGTAATATGAATCCCATGAATTTTGGTTTCATGTTCTGTTTTTTGGGTCATGTAGACAGATGAATATCTGACATGGTATGTTATGGAAGCAGAAAAAAAGGTTGAGTCTCACAACCTTCCCGTGGGTACTCAGTAACAATTTGTTTTTTCTTTGCCATTGCTTCTTTTTACCCCATTACATGAGCTCTTGATGTCTGTTACGATTTAGGAAGAGTCCCCTATCTTCTGTCATGTGTGAATCTTTTAATTTTTTGTTCTACATCAAACATGAATTGCATTTGAAAACTTGATTTCTAAATTTGTATAGTGATTCCAAGATAGGTGAGTAGAAGACAATATGAGTACCATTTCCAAATTTGTATAGCACCAATTTATTATTTTTTCAATTTGAATGTAGATTTACTTTTACAATGGAGTTTGATGAAGGCTACAGGAGGCGAAGGAAAATCATAATCTTTGCAGCGACTGCTGTTGTTATAGCAGTCGATCAGTATATAAAAAAATATCTGAAGAAAGAGCCATACCATTGTGAACCCCTGCGTGGTATTACTGAAACAGAGAGAATTATCGGTCACACTGATAAAACATGTCGAGAACAAATAAGGTTAAGCAAGAGGGCTTTTTTTAGTTTAAGTCATTTGATTAGGGAGAAAGGTCTACTGAGGGATAGCAGATCTGTGCAAGTGAATGAACAACTAGTTATGTTTCTACATACAGTAGGACACAATGTTAAAAATCGCGTCATTGCACACAAGTTTGGACATTCTGGTGAGACTGTCAGTAGGTACTTTAACATTGTATTGGGAGCAATCATTAAATTGTACCCGATACTATTGAAACCTCCAAGTGTCGCAGTGCATCATCGGATAACAAATAATGAAGGAAGATTTTACCCTTATTTCAAGGACTGCATCGGAGCCATAGATGGGTCCCATATCCCTGCGTGGGTGCATTTAAGTGACCATCCGAGGTTCCGTGATAGGAAGGGTGATATTTCCCAAAATATCCTTGCTGCCTGTGACTTTGAGATGAAATATACTTACATTCTTTCTGGTTGGGAAGGATCAGCATCAGATGTTCGAATCTTAGACAATGCATTACATAGAGACGGCGACGGAAAATTGGTGCTGCCACGAGGTAAATATTATCTCGTTGATGCTGGGTATGCTAACCAACAGGGGTTCTTACGTCCATATCGAAACGTTCGATATCATCTGAAGGAGTGGAGAAATATTGATCAGTCACCAACTGATAAAAATGAATTGTTTAACCTGAGACATTCACAATTAAGANGTGACTTTGACATGAAATATACTTACATTCTTTCTGGTTGGGAAGGATCAGCATCAGATGCTCGAATCTTAGACAATGCATTACAAAGAGACGGCGACGGAAAATTGGTGTTGCCACGAGGTAAATATTATCTCGTTGATGCTGGGTATGCTAACCAACAGGGGTTCTTACGTCCATATCGAAACGTTCGATATCATCTGAAGGAGTGGAGAAATATTGATCAGTCACCAACTGATAAAAAGGAATTGTTTAACCTGAGACATTCACAATTAAGAAATGTGATTGAACGTTCATTTGACCTCCTGAAGTCAAGATTCAAGATCCTGAAAAACCAGCCAGAATATCCTTTCAAAACACAAGCCAGAATTGTGTTGGCATGTGTGTTGTTGCATAACCACATTCTTACACAGAATAATGTTGAAGAAGAAGAACGATGGCTTGATGAAGAGGATGAAGAGGTTGAAGAAGCTAGTACTAGTACCCAATCCACCTCTCACCAAGTAAACAATGATGTTGAAGATGATAGTTCTGATGGCGAGGATCATGTGCTGGAGAATGGTGATTGGGATCTATTTCGAGAACAAATTGCTGACCATATGTGGGCTGATTGGGTTGCAGCCGATTTGTCCAACTCAGATTGAGTATTGAAGAACTAGAATATTTGTTATTGATTAACTTCTATTTGGAATGTAACTTTTGATGTGGACAAATTTAAATTTTTTTTTTTTGCATGGTTTGGGATGACTGTATGAACATACTTGGAAGCAGATTTTATTGTAGTATGTGGACTATTATCTAAATTGCAATATTAGGTATATGGATTCCAGTATTTAGTAATTGTTATTATTGCTTGATTTAAAATTTTTTTTGTTGTGGGATGCATGTATGTGGACTATTATATAAATTGCAATATAAGGTTTATGGATTTCCCAATTAGTAATTGTTATTATTACTTGGTTTAAATTTTGGTGTTGTGGGATGCATGTTGCTGGACTATTAACTAAATTGCAGTACAAGGTTTATGGATCTCTCAATTAGTAATTGGGCTTCTTGCTTGGTGTCAAATTTGTGCTATGGGATGCATGTATGTGGACTATTATCTTTATTAAGCAACTATTAGGTTTATGAATTTCCCAAGTAGTAAGTGTTAATGATTGCTTGGTATTAATGAAATATACTCACATTGTATATGGTGTATTTTGTTAGTTTTGATGTGATGGAACCAACAGGAGATTCTAATAGTAGGTCACGGGACATTGCTTCATGGCCTAGCGCCGTTTCTCATTACATGTTTGAGTGTGTATTGAAGCAGTACAAGAGTGGTAAGGGTGGAGATAATGGACTGAAAAAGGAGCAGTTCATTGAAATTGCCAACCAACTGAAGGAGAAATTATTTACTAGTTACGACTGTGAACAAGTGAGAAACCACTTCCGGATTTGGAAGCAAAGGCTTAGAGCATTGAGTGACCTACAGAAGCAAAGTGGATTGGGTTGGAATGCATCTGATATGAGATTTGATGCTCCTCAACACTTCTGGAATGATTATAGGGTATAATGGGATTCTTTAAATTGTTCTTTCTATATAATTGTGTTTTTTTTTTCTTACTTACAACATAAGCACATTGACATTGTCCTTTATATTGCTAGAAAAAAGAACAAAAGTATTGGAAGGAAGATAGTGTGCTCCCAATTCACCTTGAAGTTGGAGCTTTGCTAAGGAAAGAGATGGCAATTGGGAATGATTCAACAGTCCCCTCTAAAGCTGCCACTGAAGTTATGATGGACGTGACAGGTACTCATGTTGAGGAAATAGGGAATAATGATGGTGTTGACTATGAACCTATTGAAGAAGAAGAAAGTGTTCCTTCCACTCCCATTGGTAGTACCAGTCGTTCGCGAGGAAGACCTCGTGGGTCCGTCAATAGTGGCAGAGAAAAGAGGAAGAAGGGTGTAGCTGAAAAGGTGGTAAGTCCATTGAAACAGATTGCTAACTCAATCGAGAAGATGGTAATGAGTGAATCTCAGTCTGAATTTGGGAGAGCCATTATAGATGCTGTTGACGCCATTCCAGACCTCAATTTTCAACAAAAGTTTAAGGCCAAAGAATATTTCATGGCCAAGCAGAATTCTGCCATTATCTTCTTGGGAACAAAAGTAGAAGATAGGCGAAATCTGCTTGAGATGTACTTGCCACAGATTGAGAAGAATTGAGGTGATAAAAGTAAGTGTTTGGATGGATATCCGACAATGGTTTTATTGAGCAAGAAAATGTATCTGTTTGGTTTAAGTAACTTTTGGTTTATGTTAAGTCTGTGACAATGGATTAAATGTAGTATTAAGACAGGTTAAGACAATGGTTCTTCATATGTTTCTATCTGAATGATTTCAAGGTTTAAATATGGACAACATCATTCTTATTTGTCCATTTATATTTTGGTTTATTTGGTATGGTATAAATAGGAAGCGCATAGGAAGCCAGTTTATTTGGTTTATGTGCCATTGAAGTCTCCTATTTTTTGTCCATCACACTCAGATGGGGGGTGTACTTAATAGTATTTTCTATGCATATAGACTATTGAAAATGTTTGTGTTAACTTACAGATGACATCGAATATATCCGCTTATGATATTGCAAAGTGTGATTACTGTGGGAAAGGTTGCTTAGTTTTCACTTCTAAGTCAGGGTCACATGTTGGAAGGAAATTTTTTAAATGTTCAATGAATTGCCACTTCTTCATGTGGGTTGACCATCTTAAGATGTGTGACTGTGGGAACGGTCAGTGTAAGGTCAGAACTGCGAAAACAAGTGCAAATTATGGTCGATATTTTTGGTGCTGTCCACAATCAACTGGGGTATGAATTTCTTAAATTTTTTGTTTAATTTAATTTTGTTTTTTTTTTTTCAGATGTTTAAGATTTGAATGTTTATTTTCTTGTATTCTTATAAAATGATTATATTTGCTTTATAGGTTGAAAACAAAGGTTGTGGAATGTTTGAATGGATATCAAGTTCAAGCCCAAGTTGTGATACTTACCAGACTCCACCTAGGTCCCTATGCTCAGAAACATCTCCTTCCCCTTCATCAGACTATATCAAAGGATACTTGAACGGTGCAATAAAAGAATCTGAGGGTCATATGAGGATGTTGAGAGATGTTCTTGACGTAGTCAAGAAGCTTGATTTAAACAAAAATGTATGATGAACTTTTTTGGAACTTTTTAGAAAGAAAAGTCTGAAGCCATTGTAATGATATTGAGTTCATTATCTATTTTTTTTTTTTCATAGAAAGACTTAATTAGCATTTACTAGTACCTGGATGGACTCAGTACTATATTCGAGTATTTACGTGCTTCTTCTCTCATTTGGTCCTAAGGACCTATATTACTGGCTTCTTGCTTGGAGACTGTTGTTTATAAACACTTTGAAGCATATATATCTCCATAAACCAAATCATCCGCTGGTTTGGACAATTTTCAGATCTGAATTATATGGTACACGATACCTATTTCGATTACATGAACTACAATACAATCATGTCTTGTAATGTTCTTCTTTTTGGCCTCTTCAATTTACAAAAAAAAATACAAATACAAATAAAAAAATAAAAAAAATAAATTACTGCACTACAGTATTAGACTTAAAGGTTTAGGGTTACACTTTTTTTTTTTTTAACATATTACCATAAAAAAGAAAAGGAAAAAAAATTAAAAATAAAGTACATGTGTGGACCAAATTGTATTTTTAGGTTTTGTTTGTGGGAATTTTTTTTTTCAACAGAACATGGGTTCAAAGACTCAAAGGTAACCAAACAGTTTTACACTCAGAATCAATGGCCAGAATCAGGGTAACCAAACAGTTTTCACTTAGAATCAAGTGACAGAATCAGGGTAACCAAACAGTTTTCCACTTAGAATCAAGTGATAGAATCAGGGTAACCAAACAGTTTTTTTACCGAGTTGAAATGTTTCCAAAGAAACTCATTCATATGAGTTAGATCCAGAATCCATAATCCATGGGATCTGATCCGATGGATAATTCGAACCAAACGCCCCCTAAAGGGTCGGGCCAAGTCGGTGCACAATAGGCCGGTCTCGGTCGGGCGTTATTCGGTCGGTCTCGATCGGGCGCCCGACGGTCCAAGTAGAAAAACCGAGACCGACCATTTATAAACGGGTCGGGCTCAAGCCCGACACGTTTAATAAACGGTCCAGGCAGGGTCAGTCTATAAACGGTCGGTCCCGGTCAGTTTAGTCGGGTCGTGCCACTAATTGACACCCCTACTTGAAACCACGCTCCTATATGATGCCCATCACATGCCCCCACTAGTGCCGCCCTCTAACTTACTACACACAGGCAGTGTGCCTATCCGTATCCAAAAACGGAGCCCCAATTCCACAGACAAAATTTAGCTACTGCCAGGGTTGCAGCCAAGTACCTGCAACCCCTGTGGTAGCCAAAGAAATAGAATCTAAAAGGGTATTTTGGAAAATATTATAACCTAGGAAGGTATTTGTGAACCCTAGGGGGAAGTGAATTATTCTATTTTTTTGGCTACCAGCAGGGAGCTGCAGCTACAGGGTGGCAGCCAAATTTTTTCCCAATTCCACATAGTTTCTCAATATATTTGCGTTAGTTGGCCATCTCTATAATGTTTTTTATTTGAGAAAATTATACTGCCACCCCCTGAATTTTGGTCCTTCTTCAATGCTACCCCCTGGACTTTTCGAAACACCAAAGACACCTCCTGAAAATTAAAAAAAAATTCAAATCAGTCCCTACCGTTAGCCGACCGTGTTAAGTGATAGAACCTCTGTTAATTTTTTAACAAAATGCCCAAAACAAACTCGACTATTGTGAGAGGACAATATTGCTCTCCCTTTCCCTTCTTCTTCTAAGCTCACCGATGTGCGATCGTAAGCACCTCTCCTCTCCGACAACTTATCCATCCAAGATATTTAAGGGTTCTTCGTTAGGGTTTTTAAGGTTCTTGTTCCTTCTTGAAAAGTAAGAGTAAGCTTTCAAACACGGCAAAAATTCTAGACAAAGAAAAGATGGATTTTTTTTTTTTAATTCTGCCGCATAGATGACAATTTAGGGGAAAAAAATCCTCTGCAATTCCGATCTCGTACAATTCCGTGCAATACCACCTTTAGGGGGTGACACGTGTATTGATACCAATGCAATGATCCAAATCTGATTTAAATGTCTCTTCACTGATTTAATGTTTTATTAGTTGTACCAGATCTGGACCATTGTATTGGTATCAATACACGTGTCACCACCTGAAGGTGGTATTGCACGGAATTGTACGAGATCGGAATTACAGACGATTTCAACCCCAATTTAGGTCATGAAACATCAATCCAAGATAACGAGTTTTTGGTATTCTTCGCCAGAGATGGCTAGTTCCAGCACCGCGTTTGGACTCACCAACCCATCACCCTCCAAGAACAGGGTCACCAGATTCTTGGAAAATCCACTCACAAAAGCCACTCCACTTTGGTTGCTCAGTATCGGTGTCGCTCGCGAGTCCCTTAGGGGGCGTTTGGTTCGAATTATCCATCGAATCAGATCCCAGGGATTATGGGTTCTGGATCTAACTCATATGAATGAGTTTCTTTGGAATCATTTCAACTCGGTAAAAAAACTGTTTGGTTACCCTGATTCTATCACTTGATTCTAAGTGGAAAACTGTTTGGTTACCCTGATTCTGTCACTTGATTCTAAGTGAAAACTATTTGGTTACCCTGATTCTGGCCATTGATTCTGAGTGTAAAACTGTTTGGTTACCTTTGAGTCTTTGAACCCATGTTCTGTTGAAAAAAAAAATTCCCACAAACAAAACCTAAAAATACAATTTGGTCCACACATGTACTTTATTTTTAATTTTTTTTCCTTTTCTTTTTTATGGTAATATGTTAAAAAAAAAAAGTGTAACCCTAAACCTTTAAGTCTAATACTGTAGTGCAGTAATTTTTTTTTTTTCATTTATTTATTTATTTATTTATTTTTGTAAATTGAAGAGGACAAAAAGAAGAACATTACAAGACATGATTGTATTGTAGTTCATGTAATCGAAATAGGTATCGTGTACCATATAATTCAGATCTGAAAATTGCCCAAACCAGCGGATGATTTGGTTTATGGAGATATATATGCTTCAAAGTGTTTATAAACAACAGTCTCCAAGCAAGAAGCCAGTAATATAGGTCCTTAGGACCAAATGAGAGAAGAAGCACGTAAATACTCGAATATAGTACTGAGTCCATCCAGGTACTAGTAAATGCTAATTAAGTCTTTCTAAAAAAAAAAAAAAAAAAATGGATAATGAACTCAATATCATTACAATGGCTTCAGACTTTTCTTTCTAAAAAATTCCAAAAAAGTTCATCATACATTTTTGTTTAAATCAAGCTTCTTGACGACGTCAAGAACATCTCTCAACATCCTCATATGACCCTCAGATTCTTTTATTGCACCGTTCAAGTATCCTTTGATATAGTCTGATGAAGGGGAAGGAGATGATGAAGTTGATGTTTCTGAACATAGGGACCTAGGTGGAGTCTGGTAAGTATCACAACTTGGGCTTGAACTTGATATCCATTCAAACATTCCACAACCTTTGTTTTCAACCTATAAAGCAAAATAATCATCTTATAAGACTACAAGAAAATAAACATTCAAATCTTAAACATCTGGAAAAAAAAATAAATTAAACAAAAAATTTAAGAAATTCATACCCCAGTTGATTGTGGACAGCACCAAAAATATCGACCATAATTTGCACTTGTTTTTGCAGTTCTGACCTTACACTGACCGTTCTCACAGTCACACATCTTAAGATGGTCAACCCACATGAAGAAGTGACAATTCATTGAACATTTAAAAAATTTCCTTCCAACATGTGATCCTGACTTAGAGGTGAAAACTGAGCAACCTTTCCCACAGTAATCACACTTTGCAATATCACAAGCGGACATATTCGATGTCATCTGTAAGTTAACACAGACATTTTCAATAGTCTATATGCATAGAAAATACTATTAAGTACACCCCCCATCTGAGTATGATGGACAAAAAATAAGAGACTTCAATGGCACATAAACCAAATAAACTGGCTTCCTATGCGCTCCCTATTTATACCATACCAAATAAACCAGAATATTATGACAAATAAGAATGATGTTGTCCATATTTAAACCTTGAAATCATTCAGATAGAAACATATAAAGAACCATTGTCTTAACCTGTCTTAATACTACATTTCACCATTGTCACAGACTTAACATAAACCAAAAGTTACATCAACCAAACAGATGCATTTTCTTGCTCAATAAAACCATTGTCGTATAATGTCCAAACACTTACTTTTATCACCTCAATTCTTCTCAATCTCTGGCAAGTACATCTCAAGCAGATTTCGCCTATCTTCTACTTTTGTTTCCAAGAAGATAATGGCAGAATTCCGCTTGGCCATGAAATATTCCTTGGCCTTAAACTTTTGTTGAAAATTGAGGTCTGGAATGGCATCAACAGCATCTATAATGGCTCTCTCAAATTCATACTGAGATTCACTCATTACCATCTTCTCGATTGAGTTAGCAATCGATCTCAATGGACTTACCACCTTTTCAGCTACACCCTTCTTCCTCTTTTCTCTGCCACTATTAACGAACCCACGAGGTCTTCCTCGAGAACGGCTGGTACTACCAATGGGAGTGGAAGGAACACTTTCTTCTTCTTCAATAGGTTCATAGTCAATACCATCATTGTTC
>NC_056557.1:11999422-12021070 GCF_013358625.1 Macadamia integrifolia
CAGTAATTTATTTTTTTTTATTTTTCATTTTTATTTTTTTTTTGTAAATTGAAGAGGACAAAAAGAAGAACATTACAAGACATGATTGTATTGTAGTTCATGTAATCGAAATAGGTATCGTGTACCATATAATTCAGATCTGAAAATTGCCCAAACCAGCGGATGATTTGGTTTATGGAGATAGATATGCTTCAAAGTGTTTATAAACAACAGTCTCCAAGCAAGAAGCCAGTAATATAGGTCCTTAGGACCAAATGAGAGAAGAAGCACGTAAATACTCGAATATAGTACTGAGTCCATCCAGGTACTAGTAAATGCTAATTAAGTCTTTCTATAAAAAAAAAAAAAATGGATAATGAACTCAATATCATTACAATGGCTTCAGACTTTTCTTTCCAAAAAAGTTCATCATACATTTTTGTTTAAATCAAGCTTCTTGACTAAATCAAGAACATCTCTCAACATCCTCATATGACCCTCAGATTCTTTTATTGCACCGTTCAAGTATCCTTTGATATAGTCTGATGAAGGGGAAGGAGATGATGAAGTTGATGTTTCTGAGCATAGGGACCTAGGTGGAGTCTGGTAAATATCACAACTTGGGCTTGAACTTGATATCCATTCGAACATTCCACAACCTTTGTTTTCAACCTATAAAACAAATATAATCATCTTATAAGAATACAAGGAAATAAACATTCAAATCTTAAACATCTGAAAAAAAATTAAATTAAATTAAACAAAAAATTTAAGAAATTCATACCCCAGTTGATTGTGGACAGCACCAAAAATATCGACCATAATTTGCACTTGTTTTCACAGTTCTGACCTTACACTGACCGTTCCCACACTCACACATCTTAAGATGGTCAACCCACATGAAGAAGGGGCAATTCATTGAACATTTAAAAAATTTCCTTCCAACATGTGACCCTGACTTAGAAGTGAAAACTGAGCAACCTTTCCCACAGTAATCACACTTTGCAATAGCACAAGCGGACATATTCGATGTCATCTGTAAGTTAACACAAACATTTTCAATAGAGGAAATATGCATAGAAAATACTATTAAGTACGCCCCCCCATCTGAGTGTGATGGACAAAAAATAGGAGACTTCAATGGCACAAATTTTATACCTCTTAAACAGGAATTGAAACTGATATACAATGGTGGGAAAGGAAATAAATAAAAGAAAAAAAATGTGATCAAATACGAAAAAGAGCAAAGAATATCGAATACAAAGTACCAAATATCATAATTAAAAGTAAAATGCCATCTAAATACAAAAACAAGCATAGAATATTCACCTAATCATAAGAACTAAAGGAAATATTGCACTTTTATCAGTTGATGGCGTCCTGCACTGTTATTTTTTGTATACTTTTCTGTATCTTCTGTTCACCTTATTAATATGATTCTGTTAATGGTTGGGAAAAATTACAAGTTTGTTCGGATCTATGTAGCCAACCCCATTTATTTGGGATAAGGCTGATATTGAAAAAGATTACAAGAAGATGTATCAAAATGTATTTTAAAGCATATAGAACACTTATTATTTAGAAGGGTATTAATTACAAGTATAATGTCTCAAGCACTAATAGTAACACTACCACTGTCAAGGTTAAGATCACACTAGCATTGTTCTTCAACCTTCTATATGTTAAGTCCTTTTTTTTTTTTTTTTTTTTTTTGAAATGGGGGTTTTCTTATTCAACTGCAAAGGAACAATACTAATAATAAAAAAATAAAAGCCACAAGAAGCACTAATGCAGATCACCCCAATTAGAACAAGAAATTATAGGGGAAAAACAAAGACCAATAATTACACCAGTAATGAACTACAAAGTAACTAGTCACCTTATCTCACAAGTAAACCTGCCACCAAATTATCTCATTTTGGAATCCATTGGGTGAAATATAAGACATCCTCTCACAGACACTATTCCGGGTTTTGAGAGTCAACATACAATTTACCTTGTCTATAAACTCAACATACTTCTTCACTCCTCCTTTAAATTGAGTACCACCGCCAGGAAAAACAAAATAATCACCAGACTTCTGCACCCAGTTTTGGTCCCTCTTGTATTCGACAAGTTTAGGATGGGGGACGTTATCAAACCAAATCTGGGATAAAGAAAAAGCAACCAATCTACCATATCCTTCTAGGCAAGTAAATAAAGAAGAAAAGTAAGTTCAGCAATTATAATTTCCTTAAGGAATTTTAAACCTCTATCCATTCCAGGGGAGACCACACATATTTGGACTGGAGCAAATGAATTTCATATTGTCTTCTACTCACCTATCTTGGAAGCACTATACAAATTTGGAAATAAAGTTTTCAAATGCAATTCATGTTTTATGTAGGACAAAAAATTAAAAGATTCACACATGACAGAAGATAAGGGACTCTTCCTAAATCCTAACAGACATCAAGAGCTCATGTAATGGGGTAAAAAGAAGCAATTGCAAAGAAAAAACAAATTGTTGCTGAGTACCCACGGGAAGGTTGTGAGATTCAACATTTGTTGTCTGCTTCCATAACATACCATGTCAGATATTCATCAGTCTCCATGACCCAAAAACAGAACATGTAACCAAAATTCATGGGATTCATATTAATAGAAATAAACAAATAGAATCATATTAATAGGAACAGACAAATAGAATCATATTAACAGAAATATACAAATAAAGCAAGGGAGTGGAGCCAATAATCTGAAGCAAAGAAATGAACAAAAGGGAGGAAGAAAAACTAACATAGACCAACTGATATCATTCCATGTCAGATCAAAATCAAATTAGAAAATTAAGGTTTACTTTAATGGATATAACTCATATAAGTATTTGGAAATATGTGGTCTAAAATCTAAATTTGAAAAGTAATACACATGCTTTGATAGGAAAAAGAGGGGTTAGGGTATGAAAATGTTCCGCAGATCAGACAAGCAGGCTAGCAGCAGTACCCCAAAGTTGATGCATGGAATGAGAGGTTTTAGGTTCAAATATGATGAAGGGATTACAATAGTTACAGTATAGGGAAGAATGGAACCGTTGGAAACTGGAGACAGAAGGCTAGAGTTTTAGGAAGGTTGTGATGATCAAGAAGCATCCACTGGCACAGTATGGAAAACCATAAAACAAATGGCCATTGTCTTAGTTCTCTATCCTGACTAACAATAGTTGGTTCTAGGGTTATGTTTTGAATAGAGAATTCAATTTCAGTTCTTCAAACCTTGGAGTCGATCGTCTGATTTGGAAAGAGGGTAAACCCTAGATATGAAGTTTACAACCTGAAAAATAGAAACCGAACTTCAATAATCTTAATAAAACACAAATGTAGGCCAATAATACAAAGAAGAGGGGAAATCTCACCTTCAATCAACTCGGTTTTAGGTGTTCTTCTCAGATGCGAGCATCTATCATGGACAGAGGGTAAACGTGAGAAACCCTAAACACAAAAAAAGAGGAAGAAAAAGAGAAGGAAGAAAGAAGAAAAATAAGAAGAAGAAGAAGAAGAAGAAGAAGACGAAGACGAAGACGAATACGAATACGAATACGAAGAGGAAGAGGAAGAGGAAGAGGAAGAAGAAGAAGAAGAAGAAGACGAGCTGAAGAAGACGAAGACGAGTAAGAAGAGGAAGTAGAGGAAGCAGAGGAAGAAGAAGAAGAAGAAGAAGAAGAAGAAGAAGAAGAAGAAGAAGAAGAGGAATAAGAAGAAGAAGAAGAAGAAGAAGAAGAAGAAGAAGAAGAACCTTGATCGAGCTTCACCGTGAGAATCGCAGGAAACCGAAGATTTTGTGTCAATGTGAATCCATGTTTTTTATACCAACCCAATAAACCGTGACTCGATCCCGGATTAACCTATTGAGGTTAATCCGGATGAGTCATGTATTTTAGTTGAAATCCCTGATTCTACTGGCCACCACGACTCCGAATCGGCTTTTCACAAAAATGAACCAAACGGTTTAAATTTAATGGGAAACTGATTCCCTGGGATCTGGTCCGATGGATAATTTGAACCAAACGCGAAAAGTAGTTTCCGGTTGGACTCAGAGGGCGAGGATATATCTCAAATGATTTTTGGAATTTACTTCAAAGTCATTGCACTTTACCCCAGCTTTCTTGTCCCCGCTATACCCGAACAAAATGGTGTTAGTAAGTGCAAACATAGACATATTATTGAAAGCGCAAGTGCATTACTACTGTCTTCTGATTTTTCCAGCAAAAAATTGGGAGAAGCTACTCTCACATCAGTTTATGTCATTCATAGTTCTATCACAATGGTCAATGTACTTTTGAACTGGGATTTAAAGTTGCCCCTAACTACTCTGAATTTCATGTTTATTTATGTACTTGTATTGTTCTTTTTGCCAATGAATGTGACAAAGTCTCTGCACGGTCTGGTCTCTGTGTTTTTTCTGGGATACGACATTAATCATAAAAGATATAGATGTTATGATCCTGTTGCTCGAAAGTTACTAATTTCTCATTATGTTGTCCTTTGGGAAAACATACCATTTTATATACTCTTCCTCTATACAGTTCTTGTGACTACTCATCCGCCAACCGGACAATTGATCTTTTTCCTGATAAATGTCCCCCTACCTTTGCAACAACACCTAATCTTGTTGATCTCACATTGAATGCGTCTACACCTGAGCATGCCCAATTGAAGTATCATCTAATTTGTCACCAGAGCCTGTTCGCACTAAGACTCCTCAAACGACAGACCTCAGATATGCAAATACTTAAAAACTAGTACCTATTGAGTCCGTTTCAGATTTTGCTCGATGTTATCCAGTGAGGAAATGAGATGAGTTTGTCAAACTTCGTGATTTTCATTGCCATTTCACTACCCTTTCTGCACTCCATGAACCCGCACCCTTTAGAGAAGCCTCTCCTAATCCTTTATGAAAAGAAGCCACGTTAGAAGAACTGAATGCTTGCAACAATAACATACATGGGACCTAGTCATATTACTTCTTGGCATAGCCACTATTGGAAGCAAGAGGATAAACAAGATAAAAACTAGATCAGATGGGACAATAGAGCGATAAGAAGCCAGATCAGTTGTCAAGGGTTATAGCCAAGAATATGCTATTAACTATGAAGAAACTTTTGCTCTAGTACCCCGAATGACTGTTGTTTGCATACTGATTACATTAATATTTGTTCCTACTTGTTCACTTCATTAAATGGATGTAAAAAATACCTTCCTTGATGGAGATCTTCAAAAAGAATTCTACATGAAACCTCCCATTGGATATTCTCATTTACCCCATACTATTTGTCGTCTTCGTCGAGTTCTTATGTTCTCAAACAAGTTCCAAGGCCGTAGTTCGAAAATTCGATTCCTCTACTCTCGCTTTTGGTTTTTCCCCAAGTTCAAATGATTCAAAAACTTTTCATTGGAATAGTATTAAAGAAAAAGGGTGTACCTGTTAAGTTTGTCTCAAATTCTTGACCCGTTTTGAAGATTGACCCGATCCAACATATTTTGGTGGTGACCCGAATGGGAAATTTTCTGAGATCTGTGATGGAAGCAGAGGGCTTGGGCCTAAGCCCAGAGCCCATCACTGATCTCGTATGGGGGTGCGGGGGGTATGGTTCGACCGGATCGACCACGACCCGATGGGTCGACCCACGTTTTTGGAATATATATAATGTACTATTGCTTGTTGAGAAAGTCATTGTATTCTAGGGTTTTCACGAAGCTAGGGTTTCAGGGCGAGTTCTTCCTCGCCGTTGCTAGGGTGTAATCTCTCTTCTGCATAGTGAATCGTCTTCTTCTTCGCCCGAGGACGAAGCACACCACCCTGGTGTGCGAACCTCGTTAAATCTCTGTGTCGTACGGATCTATTGTCTCCCTTTATTCGTGTTTCTTGGTGTTTGATCTAACAGTACCCAATGCACGAGACTCCACCCACTATGGGGTCTGGGGAGGACCATCCAATTCTAAATCTAATCTTTGGAAGTCTATAAAAGAAATCCGTGAGAGGCATTCTACCTCAACCCACGATTTCTAAAAACTAAGGTTTGCTATTGCAACTCTCTTCTCCATTGAAGAAGCCCTTGTGTGCGATCAAGGCAGGGTTGGTATTTTATTCCAATCAAACCACTTTCTGTGTGTTGCCCAAGTGTTATTTTTTGCTGTTCATATTATCCCATCATATTCTTCATCCACTAACAAGTAAGTTCAGTCCTTAAATTTTAAATTATTCCTATTTTCCAATTATGCCCTTGTTTCTCAACTGTTATTCTGTGCAACAGTAAATTGGATCAAGTTCTATTTTATTGGTCTGTTCTTGCTAAGATTCATACTTTGTGATCATAACTGATCACCCAACATAGTTATGTTTATTGAGTTATATTATGGTGAGTTATTTACTATTATACCCTCTTGGTTTGACTACGATTGGCTCACATTTTTTTTTTTTATCTATCCCATGGATCGGTTTTAGATTTTTCCAGCAAGTATTCTACCCTTTTTTTATTGAACCCGATTTGATTGTGAGCCCTATCCAACTGATTTGTTGTTAACAACTATTCTCCAAGTCTAGATTTTTTTATTCTGTGAGAAATGATCCTATTCTGGTACTATTTTGATCTTTTCAATTATAGTACTACATAACTGATATCAGAGCATGGCAGAGGATGATTCACAGAGACTGCACCTCCACTTGATCCTTGGAAAGGTATGAAAAAGCATCTGGGAAAAAATTTAGCAATGAAAAGAACTCTTTCATTGGGAAAAAAGGATAAGGCATCTCCTGCTTGGGCATTTATCATTCAGCACTGCACAAGCTTCTAGTGGAAAAGCTCCCTTTGTTTTACTTAGGAGCTCCAATCTTCAAAGGACGTGCTCATTATGAATATTTTATGGATCTTATTAAAAATATTAAGGGGAAGCTTAGAAGGGCTATTGAAATATTTCCACAACTCCCTGCTGAACAGGAAGTTGTTAGTGAGAAATTACAGTAGCTTGAAAGTCATAGAGTTACTCTGGCACAAGACAATAATTTACCATGTGAATGGGAGGACTGGTATCAAGTGCAATCAACAGTGCATTATTATAACAAGTAAGGTACTGAGAGGGAACAAAAAAGAACCCCCACGGCACTGCCTACTTTCAAGGAACATGTGAGATCTTAGTAGCCCCAAATCTAATTGATTGGGACTTTTACCCAAATCGCAATCTTGATCTCCAAAGAAGAAATTGATCCAAGGTTGTTCCTCCCTCAGCAGTAACAACCTATCCCTCCATCGCAGGTTGTTACTGCTTCCTCCTTCCAAACTCTATGATTTTTTAGAGGGGGTGGTTTCATCCCTTAGTTGCTGGATTTTTGAATAAAAATTTGATTAGCTATGATTGGTGTTAAGGATTAACTCAAAGTATTTGTTAGAGGCTGCTGGTTTGGTTTTCTGTTTTGAAGATTGAAGTATTCAAAAAGTTGGAAAAATCGATCAAAGTTGTCAGGGTTTTGGTATACTACCAAAATAGATATTTGGTCATATCTCCATATTCAGAGCTCAGATTGAAAATCCCTTTGGAGTTTTTCTTAATCACTATCTCAGTAACATTCAATCCAAGTTTCAGCTTCATTGGAGCCCTACACCACTAATACACATCGATACGATACGACATGCCTCGATACGACTTTATGAAAAATATAAAATTGAGGTAAAATGTACGTTTCAGTATGTATTGGTACGTATCAGTGAGTATCGGTATGTATCGATCGATACGTATCAATTGATAGTGTGATTTTCTCTCTGATTCTTCGTTCTATGTAACTCAACTATTGTTCTCTGGTAATTCTCTTTACCTATTGCTTCAATTGGGGACACTAAGCCAAAGAATGTTGTTACTGAGGTGATATCCTCATTCTCTCATAGAATTACAAAGAAGAAACTTGCAGGAGCAGCCAATTCTCAACAATGGAATCAAGGTTGGGAACAAAGATTTTACATTTATGGGACAACTACAGATCATGAATTCTTAGTACGATACCCTCAATTTAGTGTTTATGCATAATACATGTTATCAATAGCCTTTTTTAACAAATTCTTTATGCAAAAGTGTTTAAAAAAATGTTTCCTATCCATTTATGTGTGTATCTTTAGCGTATCTTATTGTATCTCTAATACGATACGATACCCTTCGATACGTATCTTAATTTTGGCCGACCGATACGGCGATCGATACCGATACTTTAATCCTTGCCTCTGACTCAATACTTTGCTGATTACAAGAGAATGTATGGGGAGTTTATATCTCTACTTCCAATTAGTAGTGATGTCAAGAAGATGCAGAACCAGCAAGAGCAACCCGCAATTATGGGTTTCTTGGGTGGTTTTGGATTAGAATTTGATGTTGTTAGATCTCATTCTTGAAGCTGAGACTTTAGCCTCTCTTGCAGACACTTTTCTCAAATATTACGTGTAGCTTGAGAGAGTTCTCATGATCCCGCACCTACACCGGTAGATAGTTCCACTTTTGTGTCTCGGAATAATAATCGAGGTAAAGAAAATAGTACTACTGGCAGTGGAAAATAGTAAAGGGCAATCTACTGGTACTTCAGATAGTTCAGGGACAACACAAATATGCCACATTGTCGTAAAACAAGACATATCCAAAGGTTTTGTTGGAAACTTCACGGCAAACCTCCTCATAAAAAATTTGCCAATTCAGCAACATTTACTAAATCTTCTCAACCTGGACAATCTAAAGCTAAATTGGTCAAGATGACAGATGAAGAATTTATAGTGCATACTCAGTCTCAAACTCCATCTCCTGAGCCTTCCATTGCTACTTTTGTCCAGACAGGTAATGCTACTGAATGTTTTTCTTCCTCTTTCTGAAACTGGATAATTGATTCAAGAGCATCAGATCATATGTCTGGTATGTCAGTAATTTTCTCCTCTTTAGTCTTCTGCTACTATCTCGTTAGCTAATGGGTCAGTTGTTAAAGTTAAGGGAACTAGAAATATGTGTCTTAACTCTTTTTTTCCATTAACGTCTATTCTTCAATTACCAAATTTTCCTTCTAACCTTTTGTCTGTGAGTAAGTTTAATCAAGCTCATGATTGTTCTGTAACATTTTCTCCTGATTCCCTTTGTCTTTCAAGATCTTACGACGAAGAAGACAATTGGTGGGGGTTGTAGAGTTGGGGGGACTATCTTTTTTAAGGCAAATTTTCATCCGTTACATGTTCAAGTGTTCTCAACCCCCATCACATCCATTGTCAACTTAGTCATCCATCTCTGAAAAGTTTACAGAAACTTGATTCTTGTTTTCATTCGATTTCTAATTTAAAGTGTGAGTCGTGTTAATTTGGGAAGCTTACTACACACTCTTTTTCATTGGTTCATTCGGATGTATAGGGTACTTGTCCCATTACTTCCAAATTAGGTTTTCTCTATTTTATTACTTTTGTTAATGACTATTCAAGAGTTACCTGGATTTATTTAATGAAACCATTATTCGGAGTTGTTCTCCATTTTTTGTGCATTTGTTGCTGAAATTCAAAATCGGTTTCATATAATTATTAAAGTTTTGTAAAGTGATCATGCCAAAGAGTACTTTTCTATCCCCTTTTCTCAATTTATAGGTTGATTGTGGTATGATGCATCAATCCTCTTGCTCAAACAACCCCCAACAAAATGGTGTTGCTGAGAGGAAAAATAGGCATCTGATGGAGGTTGCTCGGCCTCTTTTATTTGAGATGAAGGTGTTCAAACTATTTTGGGCAGATGCAATTTAAGTGTATCCACTCTACCTCGCACTAATCTTCCTCCGCTGCCTTGTCCATTGTCTGTCTTCTATTATTCACTACCTCTCACTGTCTCTCTCAATCCCATCCACTAGCTACCTTTGTTGCTCTGGTTGAACTACTTGACACTTTTTTGCTCCTACCTTCCTGGAAAATTTGGTGCAGTTTTAACTGTTTGTTATCTTATTAATCGAATGCCTTCATCATTATCACAGGATACTATTCCTTATTCTCTATTGTTTCCTTATGAACCTTTATTTAGTCTTCCTTCTTGTATTTTTGGTTGTGCTTATTTTATTCATGATCATTGTCTAGGATTGTCAAAGTTGGATCCTTGTTTTCTTAAGTATATCTTTTGGGTTATTCACGTGCTCAAAAAGGTTATCCTTGTATTGCAATACGCTTTAGAAATATTTTGTTACTGTTGATGTTTCCTTCTTTGAGTATGTTTCTTATCCGAATGAATCAGTTATTCTAAAATAGGTGATGATCTTCCCCTAGATGTTGTTTAACATTATTCTCCATAAGTTCCCACACATGAAGTGGTGCCACCACCTTCCACGGTAATGTCCTCACCACCAGTTGGTTAAATCATCTACACTCGTCGCTCTCGTCAAGATTCAGCACCTCCTTTTTCTACGGTTCCTACATCATCGTCTATCCATTCGTGTCTGACTACTTTATCTAGTCATCATGTTCCTAAGTCTATTGTAGAGGCATTATCTAGTCCTAGATGGAGGACAGCTATAGACGAGGAGTTATTGGCTTTAGATGCAAATCATACTAGGTATTTTGTACTATTACCTTCGGGTAAGTCTGCTATAGGTTGTCGATGGGTTTATGTCGTTAAGGTAAATCTAAATGGTTCTCTTACTCGGTCAAAGGCTCGGTTAGTGGCCAAGGGATATGCCCCCAGACACCTTTTCTCCTATGGCTAAGTTGGCTTCTGTTCGTATTCTAATATCTCTTGCTGCTTCTTCTCATTAGTCATTAAAAACATTCCTCCTAGAGTAGTTGTTAATACGAATAACAAAAACTTTGTTATAGCCATTTTTGTACATTCAATGTACTTTACTTCTCCATAGTGATCTACATGAGGAGGTTTATATGGAGCAACCATTAGGGTTTGTTACTCAAGGGAGTCTGGTATAGTGTGCAAATTGAAGAAGTCTTTGTATGGTTTGAAGTAGTCTCCGTTTGGCAAGTTCACTGATGTAGTTTGTGATTTTGCATTGTCTAGGTGTGACAGTGATCATTCAGTGTTTTATCGGAAGTCTGGCACAGAAATGATATTTCTGGTTATTTATGTTGATGATATTATTGTTACTGAAAATGTTATTGAAGGAATCCAAGTCTGAAAACACATCTACAACAGAAATTTTAGACTAAGGATCTAGGAAGGTTTAAGTATTTTGTGGGTATTAAAGTTGCTCAGTCAAAAAAAGGTATTTCCCTCTCTCAGAGTAAATATGTTTTGGATTTGTTGACAAAGGCTGGAATATTAGGGTCCAAGCTTTTGGATATTCCTCTGGATCTGAATGTGATGCTTACAATTGAGGTTGGTGATCTGTTAGAAGACATTGGGAAGTATAAAAAATTAATGGGAAAGCTTAATTATTTGACAGTGACTAGGTCGAACATTGCCTTCCCTGTCAGTGTCGTGAGTCAGTTTCTTTCGTCTCCATGGACATCACACTAGATGTCGTTATTCATATTTTGATATATCTCAAGAAAGCTCTAGGTCGTGATTTACTATACTCTGATCATGGACATAATCGTATTGAAGGTTTCTGAAATGCTGATTGGGTTGGATCTCCTATTGATAGGCGATTAACTATTGGGTACTAGACATTTGTTGGTGGTAATCTTGTGTTTTGGAAGAGCAAGAATCATACTGTTGTGGCTAGGTCTAGCGCAAAGTCTGAGAATCATGCCATGGCTCATGTCACTTGTGAGTTGATATGGGTGAAGCAGTTGTTGACAGAGATTGGGTTTGAGCACACTTCTTCTATGCAGTTATAGTGTGATAACCAAGCTGCAATCTATAGTGCATCGAATCTGGTGTTCCATGAGAGGACAAAACATATTGAGGTTGACTACCACTTTGTTCAAGAAAATCCACAAGGAGTTATTTCTATAAATCATGTTTGCACAAGAGAACAACTTGCATTTTTTCACTAAGTCTTTGGGGAGTGGTAGAGTGGACTATATTTGTAACAAGTTGGGCATGGTTAACATCTATGCTATAGCTCGAGAGGGAGTGTGATGTAGGGAGGGTGCCTAGATAACTAGGTTTCCTACAAGGGGTCAATCCACTAGAGTAAGGATAACTCAATAGGTCTTGAATTGGGTTGGGTTCAAAGTTGCTCAGCAAAGTACAGATTTAACATGCAAGATAATAGACTAATTAACAAGCAGCATCGGTCAATAATAATCTAAGCATGAAAAACACTTAAACTACCCAAGCGTCAAATGGGGGTATGGGGAAGGGAACATGGCAATAAATATGTATTAGGTTTAGCACAAATCAATCAAGATACTTCTTGCTGTCCCGATTTGAGGAGAAATGGAGAATCCGAAGTCCTCCAAAACAGAGGTGCAATCCACTTTATTAGACGAGGAAGAAGGTCCAGCTTGATGATGTAGTGCTCAACAGCAGCCCAGCTTGTTGATGAGGAACTCAGCAGCAACCCAGGTGGGGTCTATTCGATGGAGGTGATCTCCAGTTAACTATAAACAATGGTTGCAATAGTACAGCAGTAACATAGAGAATGGAAACAGCAAAAGAGAGAGATAAAAGTCGAGAAAAGAGAGAGAGAGAGTCGAGAGAGAGAGAGGACGAGAATGAGAAAAGAGAGAGAGGGAGAATCGTGAGAGAGAGAGAGACGATGGTTTTTCTTCATTCAATCATTTTTTCATTGTGGCCAATGGCCTTACATAAATAATAGGATAATTACTAAAAAAAGGAAAAGGCTAATCTAGGAACATAATCTCAGAAATAAAGAAGTTTCCTAAAAAAAAAACAAATAGGAGTGTTATTTGGTTTCCTACTTAACTCAATGACCTAAATAAATAAGATACTGGGAAATAAACCTACTAAAACAACAAATCAAATGGGGCCCACAAAATCTTGGGTGATAGGAAAGAGAGAGGGAATCAACCAGCATTGTGTAAGGCTAGTCGATTCCTCCCTTCTTCCTTCCTTCTTCCTTCTTCTTTCTTCTACTCTTCTATTCTTCTAGAGACAAAGATGGTTGTTTCTTCTTTTTCTTGCATCTGTACACCTTGATGTCTCCATCAACTCTTCCCGGCTTGGAAGAATTCACCTCCGGTGAATTAGAGCTCATGTAATATTCAAGCAGGTCTGGGTTGAGTTGTTGGATTTCTTGCAATGTAATCCAGGTGTTGTTAATTTCTAGACGTCCACGCCACTTGACCAAGAACTCTCTAGAACCTCCAGTGTGTGTGGACACAATCCTCTCATCAAGGATTTCCACAATTTCTTCAGTTCTTCTCGTGACCTTAGGCACAGGTAATGAGGTGGGGGGAAGTGGTTGGCTTGGCTCAGAAGTCTCATCAATGGTGAAGGGGAAGTCCTCAAGGTCATCAGGATAGAAAGGGGTAAAGGTAGAGGTACCATGGTATAGTACTAGGTCTTCAACATTGAAAATACTACTGATCTCCATGCTAGCTGGCAGATCAAGGACATATGCGTTGGCACCTATCCTCTTGAGTACCTTGAACGGACCTGTGCTACGAGCATGTAGCTTTCTTTCTTTTTCCCTAACAAAACATTGTGGCTTGATTCTTACCATCACCATATCGCCCTCTTAAAACTATTGTAGCCTTCTGTGCACATCTGCCTTCGATTTGTATTGCTCATTGCTCAGTGCTCAGTGCTATCTATCTTCTTATGCTTGCATGCAAATCGTGTATATGCTGAGCAAAAGATTCGGCTAATTGGGAGGTCCTGGAACTAGACACTACTGGGATAAGGTCTATGGGTGCCCAGGGCTGGTATCCTGAATAGATCTCAAAGGGGGACAGACCAGTGGTACGGTTCTTAGAACTATTATATGTAAACTCAGCCTGGCTAAGGACTCAATCCCAACTGGTAAGGTGTTCTCCTATGGGGCAACACAATAAATTCCCTAAGCTCCTATTGACAACCTCGGTCTGACCATCGGTCTGAGGGTGGAAAGCGGAGGAGAAACAGAGTTTCGTGCACATCATCCGCCATAGGGTCCTCCAAAAATGACTGGTGAACTTAACATCCCTATCTGACACTATGGTGGGGGGCAACCCATGGTACTTGAAAACCTCATTAAAGAAAATTCTGGCTACTATTGATGCATTAGAGGTCTTAGAGCATGAATTGAAATGGGCCATCTTCAAGAAGCGGTCCACAACCACATAAGCAGAATCATAGCCTCTCGAAGTTCTTGGTAGACCGAGCACGAAGTCCATGCTAAGGTCCTACCAAGGGGAATGGGGAACAGATAGGGGAGTGTATGATCCCGTCTTTTGCTTTTGTTGTTTGGCGGTCTGGCATGTCCTACACTGACTTACAACTCTATCAACATCCCTCTTCAGCCCTGGCCAAAAGAATCGGTCTTCAACGAGGGTGATGGTCTTATCTCGATCGAAATGGCCAACGAATCCCCCAGCATGCAATTCCCAGATCAAGAAATCTCAGAATGAAGTCTTGAGAATGCACAACTTGCTTCCTTTAAAAAGGAAGCCCTCCCTAAGTAGGTAGTCCGAGCGGTTGACCGGGTTGCCTTCACTCAAGAAAGTGAATGGTTCACTAAAATCAAGACAGGTGGGGTATTGGTCCTTGACTCGCTCGAACGCTACAACCTCTACACTCATTGCCTGGAGTAGCACACTAGCCCAACTCCTAGCATTGGCGCGACTGAGGAATATGTTCACCCAGCTCAGTGCATCTACAATAGTATTCTCGATACCAGGTCTGTGCTTGAGTACAAAAGTGTACTCTTGGAGAAACTCAACCCACTTGGCATGCCTCTGGTTAAGTTTCTTTTGGGCGCTTAGGTATCTCAGAGCCTGGTTGTCAGAGAATAGCACGAATTCTTGTGTTAAAAGGTAATGTTGCCAATAGAGCAGTGATTGGACAACCGCATAGAATTCTTTATCATACGTGGAATAACGTTGCCTAGCTTCATTAAGCTTCTCACTAAAATAGGCAACAGGGTGGCCCCCTTGTCCAAAGACACCACCTATTCCAATACCAGATGCATCGTAATTCACTTCGAAGACCTTAGAGAAATCTGGGAGGTGCAGGACTGGAGCTTCAGTCATAAGCATTTTAATCTCATTAAAGGCCTTCGTAACACTCTTAGTCCATTGAAAGTCCTTTTTCATGCAATCGATGATAGGAGACATAATGGAACTAAACCAGGAGATGAACCTCCTGTAGAAAGTGGCTAAGCCATGAAAGCTTCTTACCTCATGGACATTAGTTGGCTCAGGCCACTCTATAATCGCTCTCAGTTTCTCAGAGTTAATAGATACTCCCTAAGTTGACACAACAAATCCTAAGAAGATGACTTGATCACTCATGAAAGTGCACTTCTTGAGGTTGACATAGAGTTTCTCTTGTAAGAGCACATGAAAAACCTTCTGTAAGTGATCCAAGTGGGAAGACGGGGTCTTACTATAGATGAGGATGTCATCAAAGTAAACCACTAGGAACTTGTCAATGAATGGTTGAAGCACTTGATTCATTATCCTCATGAAGGTGCTAGGTGCTAGATGCATTTGACAAGCCAAAAGGCATGACTAACCACTCAAAGAGGTCATCCTTCGTCTTGAAGGTTGTCTTCCACTCATATCCAGGCCTAACTCTAATCTGGTGGTACCCGCTCTTGAGATCAATCTTTGAAAAGATCAAAGAGTTGACCATCATATCATCAAGCATAGGGATAGGGAACCGATACTTGATGGTGATTTTATTGATGGCCCTACTATTAACACACATACGTCAGGTGCCATCTTTCTTTGGCGTGAGCAAGGTAAGTACAACACACAGGCTAAGGCTCTCCCTAATGAATCCCTTCTGCAATAGTTCATCCACTTGCCGTTTGAGTTTGGCGTGTTCTTTGGGATTCATTCGGTAATGGGGTAAGTTCGGAAGAGAGGATCTTAGAACTAAGTCAATAGCGTGCTGGATGTCACGCATAGGCGGTAACTCATCAGGGTATAACCTCTCGAATTTTCTCAACAAGGGTCGCACTTCTCTAGGAGCCTCAGTGAATGAGCGTGACCTATAGGTATTACTCTGTATAGCAATTAGAGCATAAATCACCCTTGACTTGTGACACTCTCCTTCAAATTATTGTTGATTTAAAATGTTGAGTGTTTTCATGGGGGTGTGTTTGGATGTACTTCTCTTGTGCTTTGAAACCCTAACTTCCCTAGGGGCACTGGGGGTCAGTCTGATCTTCTTCCCTTTGAACTCAAAGACATAGGTGTTAGACTTCCCGTAATTGGTGACATCCCGGTTATATAACCAGGGTCTACTTAGGATGATGTGGGAAACATCCATCTCTGAGACATCACACCACACTCGATCCTCATATCCTACAAAGTATAGGGGAACTAAATATCTCAGATTAACGGGAATGGTGGACTGATCAACCCAGGAGACCTTGTAAGGCTTGGGGTGGGGTTCAGGTTTGAGGCCCATTCGAGCGACAGCACTCTTGGCGACCACATTCATGTAACTCCCGCTGTCCATGGCGACGTGGTAGTTCTTGCTCCGATGACATGTGTAAGTGATGAAAATATTAGTTCGTCGTCAATCATCACTACTCCTAGGTTGTGAGACCATGCATCATATGATGCCGAGCTTGAGGTCACCGGCCTCCTCGGTGTCCTCATCAGATATGGTCTCATCTGGTCTATGGTCCTCATACTCATGGTCATGAAAACCCTCTTAGTCACCTTCTTCAAGGGTCTGCTCTCCCACAAAAAGATTTCGATTGGGACACTCTCTGAAGAAGTGACCAAACCCGCGACACTTGAAGCACTGTTGTTGCCCACTACTCTTGGGTGCTTCGTCCAAAATTCCTTTACCCTTGTTGTCAAATTGACGTTGTGGTGCAGCAGGGGGTTTTGGGAATCCAGTTGAGGCTTGGGGTGGTTTTATAAATTGGGACTCCCCAACTTGGAAGCTCTTCCTCTAAGAATAAGTTCTCATGGAGGATTCTACCTGAAGAGCTATCCTGAACACTTGTGGAACGTCTCGCACCAGGTGGGGTGCCATACGAGACTGAATTTTGGAGTTGAGCCCGGTAAGGAATCTGGATAGTGTCTGCTCAACGTCCTTCTGAATATGGCTTCTAATTTTCAATTCATTGAACTTGCTCATGTATTCGGTCACAGTCAACTTTTCTTGCTTCAGTGTATTCATTTCATTCAACAACTAGTGCCTATAAGTGATAGGTAAAAATTTTCTCTTGAGTCGCTCTTGCATTTCTACCCAGGTGGTGATTGGCTCAAGTCTTAGGTGGTCCTCCTAGTACTCTAGGTCTGTCAAGAAGTCCTGGGCAGCTCTAATAAGCTTGAACTTAGCAAATCGGTAGCGGACTTCCTTTGGCATATCGTAGAAATCGAAGTACCTACCCATCTGCTTGATCCAATCCAGAAGGATCTTATCATCAATCTGACCATTATAGGTAGGGGCATCTACTTTAATCATCCGTCTGACATCAAAGCCCCTATCAGGATGCTCATAATCCTCATCATCTCCGTATTGAGTTTGGCATCTTGGCGGTGGGCCTCGACCCCTACCTCGATCCCTACCACGCCCCAGGCCTTGGAAGTTATCTCCTATATGGTCATAACCATTAGTCTGGTTATTCTCGTTTACTTTCTCAGGGTTAGGGCCTCTGCCCCTAGGTTCAGTGCTAGTTGTGTTACGGCCTTGCCGTCCATCAAGGTTTTGGGCACTTGTCTCAAGGGCAGCCAACTTATCGGTAAGGGCTTGGAGATGGACAGCTTGTGTTTCTTGTATGGCTTGAACAACTTTCATTAATTCAGTCAGTTGCTCAGATTGGGTGGAGGTGCTAAGGGGGTCAGACATATCTTGGTATGCTCTACCACTACGAGTGGACATAAGAAAATGGGCAACCAAGGTACGGTTGCCACCAAAGACTCAAGGTTTACTCAGAATCTCCAATTGAGACAAGTAATTAGCCCTTTCAACCTTGAGGTCGAAAATTTCCCTCTCAAGTATGTGCTTTTGGAGGGAATAGCGTCCAATGCTATTTGGTCCCACCAACTTAAGAAAGAAAAGGGTGTCCTCTAATCTATGGTATCGCTTTCTTAGCTCAGACTCGACTACAGACAGATGGTGACAGAGACTAGACCTCAAAAGGTAAGACATGTGAACAAGGGGTAACAATACCTAATTACCCTAAACCTAGACAAAACCATGCTCTGGTACCAAGATGATTTAGGGAGGGTGCCTAGACAACTAGGTTTCCTACAAGGGGTCAATCCACTAGAGTAAGGAATACTCAATAGGTCTTGAATTGGATTGGGTTCAAAGTTGCTCAGCAAAGTACAGATTTAACATGCAAGATAATAGACTAATTAACAGGGCATCATCGGTCAATAATAATCTAAGCATGAAAAACACTTAAACTACCCAAGCGTCAAATGGAGGTATGGGGAAGGGAACATGGTAGCAAATATGTGTTAGGTTTAGCACAAATCAATCAAGACACTTCTTGCTGTCCCGATTTGAGGAGAAATGGAGAAGCCGAAGTCCTCCAAAACAGAGGTGCAGTCCACTTTATTTGACGAGGAAGAAGGTCCAGCTTGATGATGTAGTGCTTAACAGCAGCCCAGCTTGTTGATGAGGAACTCAGCAGCAACCCAGGTGGGGTCTATTCGATGGAGGTGATCTCCAGTTAACTGTGAACAATGGCTGCAATAGTGCAGTAGCAACAAAGGGAACAGAAACAGCAAAAGAGAGAGATGAAAGTCGAGAAAAGAGAGAGAGTCGAGAAAGAGAGAGGACGAGAATGAGAAAAGAGAAAGAGGGAGAATCGTGAGAGAGAGAGAGACGATGGTTTTTCTTCATTCAATCATTTTTTCATTGTGGCCAATGGCCTTACATAAATAATAGGATAATTACTAAAAAAAAGGAAAAGGCTAATCTAGGAACATAATCTCAGAAATAAAGAAGTTTCCTAAAAAAACAAATAGGAGTGTTATTTAGTTTCCTACTTAACTCGATAACCTAAATAACTAAGATACTGGGAAATAAACCTACTAAAACAACAAATCAAATGGGGCCCACAAAATCTTGGGCGATAGGAAAGAGAGAGGGAATCAACCAGCATTGGGTAAGGCTAGTCGATTCCTCCCTTCTTCCTTCCTTCTTCCTTCTTCTTTCTTCTACTTCCTTCTATTCTTCTAGCCACAAAGATGGATGTTTCTTCTTCTTCTTGCGTCTGTACACCTGGATGCCTCCATCAGAGTGTTAGGAATCTATCGTGAGAAAGGAAGAGGTCTACACAAGTCGCGGACCTCTCCTTGGGGTTTTCCTAGTCCCATTAGGGCTGTTCTAGTCCTATTAGGACTGATTAGTTAGAGTTAGTTTCTAGAGTTAATTTTCTATTCTGATTTGTTATTTCCTCAACGGGCGCTCTTCGTGTCGCTGCCCAACCCACAACATTCGTCTGCCAAGTCTTGGATAGCCTTCTAAGAGGCATCCATTTCTAGTAGGAGTTGTAATGGTGTTATTCTATTTAATGAGCAAGGGAGGGCAGCCCCAATCTAATTGATTGGGACTTCCTTTTACCCAAATTGCAACTTCCTTTTACATTTATGATGGTTGACTGCGTTAGATGATTACTTCAAATGGCTTGATATGTCTGAAACCAGGAAGATGAAACTAGCTAGAACTAAGTTATTAGGACCCGCAATTGAATGGTGGAGAACCACTAAAAAAGACCTTGAATACCAAAGAAGAACACTGATCACTTGGGAGGAAATGAAAGAAGATCGTGATATATATCTACCATGGCACTTGAGAGTCCGAATACAAGACAAGCTGAAGTTGTGAGATGAGAGAGAATCCAGTTCGGGTATTATCCCATTTCAGATTCAGTTTGAGAGTTGACATCAACAGAGCTATTGGTGTTACAAATGTGTCCAATGTTCAAGATTGTTTTGAGAAAGCCCTTCTTGTAGAAGAACCAGTTGCCCTTACAAGTAGAAGATCCAAGTATTAACCTATGGAGAACAAGAAAAGTTTTCCAGCACCTAAGTTACTACCGACCCTTCTTGTACGACCAATGCTCCACAGTTTAACAACTAGGGCAAAGCAGCTATGGCCAGCAACATCAAGGTGCAATGTTATCACTGTCAAAAGATTGGACACTATGCCAAAGTATGTCCCAATCGATAGAGAATCAATGTGGTTTCTGAAAAGGAAAACACTACTGAGATGTCGATCCTGACTTGTTCACATATCCATCAGATGATGATGAGCTTCGCGTGGAATAAGAAAGTCCTCACCTACCACCACTCACAAAAGTGAGTTGATTTCCCTTGTCCCTTTCTAGAAAAGTTAAAATAAATAAATACATAAAAATAAAAATAACTTCTAAACACACAAATTGAACCAGGTTCTATTGAACTACCAAATCTAAAACATGAAATAAAAATTAAGCAGCAAACTAGGCCACGAATATTGGCCTTTCCCCTTGGCATTCTTCTTCCTATGAGAGTAGGTCTTCAACTCTGCATCAACAATTGAGCACCACTAGAACTTAATATCAAGCTTCGTCCCACTGATGGAGCGCCTCTTTCTAATCCTGAACTCTATTGCACATCGGTGGGTAGTTTAATCTATCTCATAGTCACTCAGCCTGACATCACTTATGTTGTTCATGTAGTCAGTCAATTCATGACTACTCCTCGATCGGTCCATTATGTTGCTGGCTTCATCTTCTTGGCTATATCAAAGGCACACTATTTAAAGGACTTCTTGCCTCCTCATCGCTCGAGCTTCAGCTATATTATGATGCCATTGGGCTGGTGATGTGACGAATTGTTGCTACTTCAGGATTTTGTATTTTTTTCGATGACTATCTCATCTTGTGGCATAGAAAAAAGTATATGTTATGTCTCTCACTAATAGTGAAGCTGAGTATTATGCCTGTGTTGATACCATATCTGAAATTATCTTGTGACGAAGGCTTCTTCTGATATGGGCTTCTCTTTCATTGATCCAACTCCACTCTAATGGTTTTAAGTATCATTATCATATCGGTCGATATGCATTGATATCTCCGGAGCCCATTATCAATATGATACCTGGATCGGGTGTATTGGTCGACATGTTTTGACATCGCCAGGGGCCATTATCATTATGATATCAATACAGATCGGGTGTATCGGCCAAAAAGTGGATCAGTTTTGAAATTACGTCTGATTTTATCCTAATACAGATGATTTGTGTTGTTACCATATCGGTATTGGCAGATACTGATACGACACCGATACTGAAACCCATAAGCCTGCTTCACTCTTTTTTGAAAACAAAATGCCACTCAAATCAGTCAGAACAAATTATTCCATTAGAAAAGTAAGCATATTGATATTGGCTCCCACTTTGGTCGTCACCGTTTTCATCAAGGAACACTTCTTTTGCCACGCCCCTCCTCTAAATATCAATTGGCTGATATTTTACAAAGGCTCTCACTTCTTTGCATCTTTGGTTTCTTATATCCAAACCACAAATGGTTTCTCGTCCATCTTGAGTTTGAGGGGGAGTGTTATACAACAATTCATTCATATTTTACCGAAAAATGAAAGTCAGTCTCCCCCCCCCC